>NW_027140186.1:0-300000 GCF_036365525.1 Heterodontus francisci
TTAATTGTTAAATTAGATGTCATCACTAATACACAGGTGATAATATTCAGTTAATTGTTAAATTAGATGTCATCACTAATACACAGGTGATAATATTCCAGTTAATTGTTAAATTAGATATCATCACTAATACACAGGTGATAATATTCCAGTTAATTGTTAAATTAGATATCATCACTAATACACAGGTGATAATATTCAGTTAATTGTTAAATTAGATATCATCACTAATACACAGGTGATAATATTCCAGTTAATTGTTAAATTAGATGTCATCACTAATACACAGGTGATAATATTCCAGTTAATTGTTAAATTAGATGTCATCACTAATACACAGGTGATAATATTCCAGTTAATTGTTAAATTAGATGTCATCACTAATACACAGGTGATAATATTCCAGTTAATTGTTAAATTAGATATCATCACTAATACACAGGTGATAATATTCCAGTTAATTGTTAAATTAGATATCATCACTAATACACAGGTGATAATATTCCAGTTAATTGTTAAATTAGATATCATCACTAATACACAGGTGATAATATTCCAGTTAATTGTTAAATTAGATATCATCACTAATACACAGGTGATAATATTCCAGTTAATTGTTAAATTAGATATCATCACTAATACACAGGTGATAATATTCCAGTTAATTGTTAAATTAGATATCATCACTAATACACAGGTGATAATATTCCAGTTAATTGTTAAATTAGATATCATCACTAATACACAGGTGATAATATTCCAGTTAATTGTTAAATTAGATATCATCACTAATACACAGGTGATAATATTCCAGTTAATTGTTAAATTAGATATCATCACTAATACACAGGTGATAATATTCCAGTTAATTGTTAAATTAGATGTCATCACTAATACACAGGTGATAATATTCCAGTTAATTGTTAAATTAGATGTCATCACTAATACACAGGGGATAATATTCCAGTTAATTGTTAAATTAGATATCATCACTAATACACAGGTGATAATATTCCAGTTAATTGTTAAATTAGATGTCATCACTAATACACAGGTGATAGTATTCCAGTTAATTGTTAAATTAGATGTCATCACTAATACACAGGTGATAATATTCCAGTTAATTGTTAAATTAGATATCATCACTAATACACAGGTGATAATATTCCAGTTAATTGTTAAATTAGATATCATCACTAATACACAGGTGATAATATTCCAGTTAATTGTTAAATTAGATATCATCACTAATACACAGGTGATAATATTCCAGTTAATTGTTAAATTAGATATCATCACTAATACACAGGTGATAATATTCCAGTTAATTGTTAAATTAGATATCATCACTAATACACAGGTGATAATATTCCAGTTAATTGTTAAATTAGATATCATCACTAATACACAGGTGATAATATTCCAGTTAATTGTTAAATTAGATGTCATCACTAATACACAGGTGATAATATTCCAGTTAATTGTTAAATTAGATATCATCACTAATACACAGGTGATAATATTCCAGTTAATTGTTAAATTAGATATCATCACTAATACACAGGTGATAATATTCCAGTTAATTGTTAAATTAGATGTCATCACTAATACACAGGTGATAATATTCCAGTTAATTGTTAAATTAGATATCATCACTAATACACAGGTGATAATATTCCAGTTAATTGTTAAATTAGATGTCATCACTAATACACAGGTGATAATATTCCAGTTAATTGTTAAATTAGATGTCATCACTAATACACAGGTGATAATATTCCAGTTAATTGTTAAATTAGATATCATCACTAATACACAGGTGATAATATTCCAGTTAATTGTTAAATTAGATATCATCACTAATACACAGGTGATAATATTCCAGTTAATTGTTAAATTAGATATCATCACTAATACACAGGTGATAATATTCCAGTTAATTGTTAAATTAGATATCATCACTAATACACAGGTGATAATATTCCAGTTAATTGTTAAATTAGATATCATCACTAATACACAGGTGATAATATTCCAGTTAATTGTTAAATTAGATATCATCACTAATACACAGGTGATAATATTCCAGTTAATTGTTAAATTAGATATCATCACTAATACACAGGTGATAATATTCCAGTTAATTGTTAAATTAGATATCATCACTAATACACAGGTGATAATATTCCAGTTAATTGTTAAATTAGATATCATCACTAATACACAGGGGATAATATTCCAGTTAATTGTTAAATTAGATATCATCACTAATACACAGGTGATAATATTCCAGTTAATTGTTAAATTAGATATCATCACTAATACACAGGGGATAATATTCCAGTTAATTGTTAAATTAGATATCATCACTAATACACAGGTGATAATATTCCAGTTAATTGTTAAATTAGATATCATCACTAATACACAGGTGATAATATTCCAGTTAATTGTTAAATTAGATATCATCACTAATACACAGGGGATAATATTCCAGTTAATTGTTAAATTAGATATCATCACTAATACACAGGTGATAATATTCCAGTTAATTGTTAAATTAGATATCATCACTAATACACAGGTGATATATTCCAGTTAATTGTTAAATTAGATATCATCACTAATACACAGGTGATAATATTCCAGTTAATTGTTAAATTAGATATCATCACTAATACACAGGTGATAATATTCCAGTTAATTGTTAAATTAGATATCATCACTAATACACAGGTGATAATATTCCAGTTAATTGTTAAATTAGATATCATCACTAATACACAGGTGATAATATTCCAGTTAATTGTTAAATTAGATATCATCACTAATACACAGGTGATAATATTCCAGTTAATTGTTAAATTAGATATCATCACTAATACACAGGTGATAATATTCCAGTTAATTGTTAAATTAGATATCATCACTAATACACAGGTGATAATATTCCAGTTAATTGTTAAATTAGATATCATCACTAATACACAGGTGATAATATTCCAGTTAATTGTTAAATTAGATATCATCACTAATACACAGATGATAATATTCCAGTTAATTGTTAAATTAGATATCATCACTAATACACAGGTGATAATATTCCAGTTAATTGTTAAATTAGATATCATCACTAATACACAGGTGATAATATTCCAGTTAATTGTTAAATTAGATATCATCACTAATACACAGGTGATAATATTCCAGTTAATTGTTAAATTAGATATCATCACTAATACACAGGTGATAATATTCCAGTTAATTGTTAAATTAGATATCATCACTAGATACACAGCTAATAATATTCCAGTTAATTGTTAAATTAGATATCATCACTAATACACAGGTGATAATATTCCAGTTAATTGTTAAATTAGATATCATCACTAATACACAGGTGATAATATTCCAGTTAATTGTTAAATTAGATATCATCACTAATACACAGGTGATAATATTCCAGTTAATTGTTAAATTAGATATCATCACTAATACACAGGGGATAATATTCCAGTTAATTGTTAAATTAGATATCAT
This sequence comes from Heterodontus francisci, assembly GCF_036365525.1. Classification (NCBI taxonomy): domain Eukaryota; kingdom Metazoa; phylum Chordata; class Chondrichthyes; order Heterodontiformes; family Heterodontidae; genus Heterodontus; species Heterodontus francisci. The sequence continues at coordinate 3,541 of NW_027140186.1, forward strand.
CACTAATACACAGGTGATAATATTCCAGTTAATTGTTAAATTAGATATCATCACTAATACACAGGTGATAATATTCCAGTTAATTGTTAAATTAGATATCATCACTAATACACAGGGGATAATATTCCAGTTAATTGTTAAATTAGATGTCATCACTAATACACAGGTGATAATATTCCAGTTAATTGTTAAATTAGATATCATCACTAATACACAGGGGATAATATTCCAGTTAATTGTTAAATTAGATATCATCACTAATACACAGGTGATAATATTCCAGTTAATTGTTAAATTAGATATCATCACTAATACACAGGGGATAATATTCCAGTTAATTGTTAAATTAGATATCATCACTAATACACAGGTGATAATATTCCAGTTAATTGTTAAATTAGATATCATCACTAATACACAGGTGATAATATTCCAGTTAATTGTTAAATTAGATATCATCACTAATACACAGGTGATAATATTCCAGTTAATTGTTAAATTAGACATCATCACTAATACACAGGTGATAATATTCCAGTTAATTGTTAAATTAGATGTCATCACAAATACACAGGTGATAATATTCCAGTTAATTGTTAAATTAGATATCATCACTAATACACAGGGGATAATATTCCAGTTAATTGTTAAATTAGATATCATCACTAATACACAGGTGATAATATTCCAGTTAATTGTTAAATTAGATATCATCACTAATACACAGGGGATAATATTCCAGTTAATTGTTAAATTAGATATCATCACTAATACACAGGTGATAATATTCCAGTTAATTGTTAAATTAGATATCATCACTAATACACAGGGGATAATATTCCAGTTAATTGTTAAATTAGATATCATCACTAATACACAGGTGATAATATTCCAGTTAATTGTTAAATTAGATATCATCACTAATACACAGGTGATAATATTCCAGTTAATTGTTAAATTAGATATCATCACTAATACACAGGTGATAATATTCCAGTTAATTGTTTAAATTAGACATCATCACTAATACACAGGTGATAATATTCCAGTTAATTGTTAAATTAGACGTCATCACAAATACACAGGTGATAATATTCCAGTTAATTGTTAAATTAGATATCATCACTAATACACAGGGGATAATATTCCAGTTAATTGTTAAATTAGATATCATCACTAATACACAGGTGATAATATTCCAGTTAATTGTTAAATTAGATATCATCACTAATACACAGGTGATAATATTCCAGTTAATTGTTAAATTAGATATCATCACTAATACACAGGGGATAATATTCCAGTTAATTGTTAAATTAGATATCATCACTAATACACAGGTGATAATATTCCAGTTAATTGTTAAATTAGATATCATCACTAATACACAGGGGATAATATTCCAGTTAATTGTTAAATTAGATATCATCACTAATACACAGGTGATAATATTCCAGTTAATTGTTAAATTAGATGTCATCACTAATACACAGGTGATAATATTCCTGTTAATTGTTAAATTAGATATCATCACTAATACACAGGTGATAATATTCCAGTTAATTGTTAAATTAGATATCATCACTAATACACAGGTGATAATATTCCAGTTAATTGTTAAATTAGATATCATCACTAATACACAGGTGATAATATTCCAGTTAATTGTTAAATTAGATGTCATCACTAATACACAGGTGATAATATTCCAGTTAATTGTTAAATTAGATGTCATCACTAATACACAGGTGATAATATTCCAGTTAATTGTTAAATTAGATATCATCACTAATACACAGGTGATAATGTTCCAGTTAATTGTTAAATTAGATATCATCACTAATACACAGGTGATAATATTCCAGTTAATTGTTAAATTAGATATCATCACTAATACACAGGGGATAATATTCCAGTTAATTGTTAAATTAGATATCATCACTAATACACAGGTGATAATATTCCAGTTAATTGTTAAATTAGATATCATCACTAATACACAGGGGATAATATTCCAGTTAATTGTTAAATTAGATATCATCACTAATACACAGGTGATAATATTCCAGTTAATTGTTAAATTAGATATCATCACTAATACACAGGTGATAATATTCCAGTTAATTGTTAAATTAGATATCATCACTAATACACAGGTGATAATATTCCAGTTAATTGTTAAATTAGATGTCATCACTAATACACAGGTGATAATATTCCAGTTAATTGTTAAATTAGATGTCATCACTAATACACAGGTGATAATATTCCAGTTAATTGTTAAATTAGATATCATCACTAATACACAGGTGATAATATTCCAGTTAATTGTTAAATTAGATGTCATCACTAATACACAGGTGATAATATTCCAGTTAATTGTTAAATTAGATATCATCACTAATACACAGGTGATAATATTCCAGTTAATTGTTAAATTAGATATCATCACTAATACACAGGTGATAATATTCCAGTTAATTGTTAAATTAGATATCATCACTAATACACAGGTGATAATATTCCAGTTAATTGTTAAATTAGATATCATCACTAATACACAGGTGATAATATTCCAGTTAATTGTTAAATTAGATATCATCACTAATACACAGGTTATAATATTCCAGTTAATTGTTAAATTAGATATCATCACTAATACACAGGTGATAATATTCCAGTTAATTGTTAAATTAGATATCATCACTAATACACAGGTGATAATATTCCAGTTAATTGTTAAATTAGATATCATCACTAATACACAGGTGATAATATTCCAGTTAATTGTTAAATTAGATATCATCACTAATACACAGGTGATAATATTCCAGTTAATTGTTAAATTAGATGTCATCACTAATACACAGGGGATAATATTCCAGTTAATTGTTAAATTAGATATCATCACTAATACACAGGTGATAATATTCCAGTTAATTGTTAAATTAGATTCATCACTAATACACAGGTGATAATATTCCAGTTAATTGTTAAATTAGATATCATCACTAATACACAGGGGATAATATTCCAGTTAATTGTTAAATTAGATATCATCACTAATACACAGGTGATAATATTCCAGTTAATTGTTAAATTAGATGTCATCACTAATACACAGGTGATAATATTCCAGTTAATTGTTAAATTAGATATCATCACTAATACACAGGTGATAATATTCCAGTTAATTGTTAAATTAGATGTCATCACAAATACACAGGTGATAATATTCCAGTTAATTGTTAAATTAGATATCATCACTAATACACAGGTGATAATATTCCAGTTAATTGTTAAATTAGATGTCATCACTAATACACAGGTGATAATATTCCAGTTAATTGTTAAATTAGATGTCATCACTAATACACAGGTGATAATATTCCAGTTAATTGTTAAATTAGATATCATCACTAATACACAGGTGATAATATTCCAGTTAATTGTTAAATTAGATGTCATCACTAATACACAGGTGATAATATTCCAGTTAATTGTTAAATTAGATATCATCACTAATACACAGGTGATAATATTCCAGTTAATTGTTAAATTAGATGTCATCACTAATACACAGGTGGATAATATTCCAGTTAATTGTTAAATTAGATATCATCACTAATACACAGGTGATAATATTCCAGTTAATTGTTAAATTAGATATCATCACTAATACACAGGTGATAATATTCCAGTTAATTGTTAAATTAGATATCATCACTAATACACAGGTGATAATATTCCAGTTAATTGTTAAATTAGATATCATCACTAATACACAGGGGATAATATTCCAGTTAATTGTTAAATTAGATATCATCACTAATACACAGGGGATAATATTCCAGTTAATTGTTAAATTAGATTCATCACTAATACACAGGTGATAATATTCCAGTTAATTGTTAAATTAGATATCATCACTAATACACAGGGGATAATATTCCAGTTAATTGTTAAATTAGATATCATCACTAATACACAGGGGATAATATTCCAGTTAATTGTTAAATTAGATATCATCACTAATACACAGGTGATAATATTCCAGTTAATTGTTAAATTAGATATCATCACTAATACACAGGTGATAATATTCCAGTTAATTGTTAAATTAGATATCATCACTAATACACAGGTGATAATATTCCAGTTAATTGTTAAATTAGATATCATCACTAATACACAGGTGATAATATTCCAGTTAATTGTTAAATTAGACGTCATCACTAATACACAGGTGATAATATTCCAGTTAATTGTTAAATTAGATGTCATCACAAATACACAGGTGATAATATTCCAGTTAATTGTTAAATTAGATATCATCACTAATACACAGGTGATAATATTCCAGTTAATTGTTAAATTAGATATCATCACTAATACACAGGTGATAATATTCCAGTTAATTGTTAAATTAGATATCATCACTAATACACAGGGGATAATATTCCAGTTAATTGTTAAATTAGATATCATCACTAATACACAGGTGATAATATTCCAGTTAATTGTTAAATTAGATATCATCACTAATACACAGGGGATAATATTCCAGTTAATTGTTAAATTAGATATCATCACTAATACACAGGTGATAATATTCCAGTTAATTGTTAAATTAGATATCATCACTAATACACAGGTGATAATATTCCAGTTAATTGTTAAATTAGATATCATCACTAATACACAGGTGATAATATTCCAGTTAATTGTTAAATTAGACATCATCACTAATACACAGGTGATAATATTCCAGTTAATTGTTAAATTAGATATCATCACTAATACACAGGTGATAATATTCCAGTTAATTGTTAAATTAGATATCATCACTAATACACAGGTGATAATATTCCAGTTAATTGTTAAATTAGATATCATCACTAATACACAGGTGATAATATTCCAGTTAATTGTTAAATTAGATATCATCACTAATACACAGGTGATAATATTCCAGTTAATTGTTTAAATTAGATATCATCACTAATACACAGGGGATAATATTCCAGTTAATTGTTAAATTAGATATCATCACTAATACACAGGTGATAATATTCCAGTTAATTGTTAAATTAGATATCATCACTAATACACAGGTGATAATATTCCAGTTAATTGTTAAATTAGATGTCATCACTAATACACAGGTGATAATATTCCAGTTTAATTGTTAAATTAGATGTCATCACTAATACACAGGTGATAATATTCCAGTTAATTGTTAAATTAGATATCATCACTAATACACAGGTGATAATATTCCAGTTAATTGTTAAATTAGATATCATCACTAATACACAGGTGATAATATTCCAGTTAATTGTTAAATTAGATATCATCACTAATACACAGGTGATAATATTCCAGTTAATTGTTAAATTAGATGTCATCACTAATACACAGGTGATAATATTCCAGTTAATTGTTAAATTAGATATCATCACTAATACACAGGTGATAATATTCCAGTTAATTGTTAAATTAGATATCATCACTAATACACAGGTGATAATATTCCAGTTAATTGTTAAATTAGATATCATCACTAATACACAGGTGATAATATTCCAGTTAATTGTTAAATTAGATTTCATCACTAATACACAGGTGATAATATTCCAGTTAATTGTTAAATTAGATATCATCACTAATACACAGGGGATAATATTCCAGTTAATTGTTAAATTAGATATCATCACTAATACACAGGTGATAATATTCCAGTTAATTGTTAAATTAGATATCATCACTAATACACAGGTGATAATATTCCAGTTAATTGTTAAATTAGATATCATCACTAATACACAGGTGATAATATTCCAGTTAATTGTTAAATTAGATATCATCACTTAATACACAGGTGATAATATTCCAGTTAATTGTTAAATTAGATATCATCACTAATACACAGGTGATAATATTCCAGTTAATTGTTAAATTAGATATCATCACTAATACACAGGTGATAATATTCCAGTTAATTGTTAAATTAGATATCATCACTAATACACAGGTGATAATATTCCAGTTAATTGTTAAATTAGATATCATCACTAATACACAGGTGATAATATTCCAGTTAATTGTTAAATTAGATGTCATCACTAATACACAGGTGATAATATTCCAGTTAATTGTTAAATTAGATATCATCACTAATACACAGGTGATAATATTCCAGTTAATTGTTAAATTAGATATCATCACTAATACACAGGGGATAATATTCCAGTTAATTGTTAAATTAGATATCATCACTAATACACAGGTGATAATATTCCAGTTAATTGTTAAATTAGATGTCATCACTAATACACAGGTGATAATATTCCAGTTAATTGTTAAATTAGATATCATCACTAATACACAGGTGATAATATTCCAGTTAATTGTTAAATTAGATATCATCACTAATACACAGGTGATAATATTCCAGTTAATTGTTAAATTAGATATCATCACTAATACACAGGTGATAATATTCCAGTTAATTGTTAAATTAGATGTCATCACTAATACACAGGTGATAATATTCCAGTTAATTGTTAAATTAGATATCATCACTAATACACAGGTGATAATATTCCAGTTAATTGTTAAATTAGATATCATCACTAATACACAGGTGATAATATTCCAGTTAATTGTTAAATTAGATATCATCACTAATACACAGGTGATAATATTCCAGTTAATTGTTAAATTAGATATCATCACTAATACACAGGGGATAATATTCCAGTTAATTGTTAAATTAGATGTCATCACTAATACACAGGTGATAATATTCCAGTTAATTGTTAAATTAGATATCATCACTAATACACAGGTGATAATATTCCAGTTAATTGTTAAATTAGATATCATCACTAATACACAGGTGATAATATTCCAGTTAATTGTTAAATTAGATATCATCACTAATACACAGGTGATAATATTCCAGTTAATTGTTAAATTAGATATCATCACTAATACACAGGTGATAATATTCCAGTTAATTGTTAAATTAGATAGTCATCACTAATACACAGGTGATAATATTCCAGTTAATTGTTAAATTAGATGTCATCACTAATACACAGGTGATAATATTCCAGTTAATTGTTAAATTAGATATCATCACTAATACACAGGTGATAATATTCCAGTTAATTGTTAAATTAGATGTCATCACTAATACACAGGTGATAATATTCCAGTTAATTGTTAAATTAGATGTCATCACTAATACACAGGTGATAATATTCCAGTTAATTGTTAAATTAGATATCATCACTAATACACAGGTGATAATATTCCAGTTAATTGTTAAATTAGATATCATCACTAATACACAGGTGATAATATTCCAGTTAATTGTTAAATTAGATATCATCACTAATACACAGGGGATAATATTCCAGTTAATTGTTAAATTAGATATCATCACTAATACACAGGTGATAATATTCCAGTTAATTGTTAAATTAGATATCATCACTAATACACAGGTGATAATATTCCAGTTAATTGTTAAATTAGATATCATCACTAATACACAGGTGATAATATTCCAGTTAATTGTTAAATTAGATATCATCACTAATACACAGGTGATAATATTCCAGTTAATTGTTAAATTAGATATCATCACTAATACACAGGTGATAATATTCCAGTTAATTGTTAAATTAGATATCATCACTAATACACAGGTGATAATATTCCAGTTAATTGTTAAATTAGATATCATCACTAATACACAGGTGATAATATTCCAGTTAATTGTTAAATTAGATATCATCACTAATACACAGGTGATAATATTCCAGTTAATTGTTAAATTAGATATCATCACTAATACACAGGGTGATAATATTCCAGTTAATTGTTAAATTAGATATCATCACTAATACACAGGTGATAATATTCCAGTTAATTGTTAAATTAGATATCATCACTAATACACAGGTGATAATATTCCAGTTAATTGTTAAATTAGATATCATCACTAATACACAGGTGATAATATTCCAGTTAATTGTTAAATTAGATGTCATCACTAATACACAGATGATAATATTCCAGTTAATTGTTAAATTAGATATCATCACTAATACACAGGTGATAATATTCCAGTTAATTGTTAAATTAGATGTCATCACTAATACACAGGTGATAATATTCCAGTTAATTGTTAAATTAGATATCATCACTAATACACAGGTGATAATATTCCAGTTAATTGTTAAATTAGATATCATCACTAATACACAGGTGATAATATTCCAGTTAATTGTTAAATTAGATGTCATCACTAATACACAGGTGATAATATTCCAGTTAATTGTTAAATTAGATATCATCACTAATACACAGGGGATAATATTCCAGTTAATTGTTAAATTAGATATCATCACTAATACACAGGTGATAATATTCCAGTTAATTGTTAAATTAGATATCATCACTAATACACAGGTGATAATATTCCAGTTAATTGTTAAATTAGATATCATCACTAATACACAGGTGATAATATTCCAGTTAATTGTTAAATTAGATATCATCACTAATACACAGGTGATAATATTCCAGTTAATTGTTAAATTAGATATCATCACTAATACACAGGTGATAATATTCCAGTTAATTGTTAAATTAGATATCATCACTAATACACAGGTGATAATATTCCAGTTAATTGTTAAATTAGATATCATCACTAATACACAGGTGATAATATTCCAGTTAATTGTTAAATTAGATATCATCACTAATACACAGGTGATAATATTCCAGTTAATTGTTAAATTAGATATCATCACTAATACACAGGTGATAATATTCCAGTTAATTGTTAAATTAGATATCATCACTAATACACAGGTGATAATATTCCAGTTAATTGTTAAATTAGATATCATCACTAATACACAGGTGATAATATTCCAGTTAATTGTTAAATTAGATATCATCACTAATACACAGGTGATAATATTCCAGTTAATTGTTAAATTAGATATCATCACTAATACACAGGTGATAATATTCCAGTTAATTGTTAAATTAGATATCATCACTAATACACAGGTGATAATATTCCAGTTAATTGTTAAATTAGATATCATCACTAATACACAGGTGATAATATTCCAGTTAATTGTTAAATTAGATATCATCACTAATACACAGGTGATAATATTCCAGTTAATTGTTAAATTAGATATCATCACTAATACACAGGTGATAATATTCCAGTTAATTGTTAAATTAGATATCATCACTAATACACAGGTGATAATATTCCAGTTAATTGTTAAATTAGATGTCATCACTAATACACAGGTGATAATATTCCAGTTAATTGTTAAATTAGATATCATCACTAATACACAGGGGATAATATTCCAGTTAATTGTTAAATTAGATATCATCACTAATACACAGGTGATAATATTCCAGTTAATTGTTAAATTAGATATCATCACTAATACACAGGTGATAATATTCCAGTTAATTGTTAAATTAGATATCATCACTAATACACAGGTGATAATATTCCAGTTAATTGTTAAATTAGATATCATCACTAATACACAGGTGATAATATTCCAGTTAATTGTTAAATTAGATATCATCACTAATACACAGGTGATAATATTCCAGTTAATTGTTAAATTAGATATCATCACTAATACACAGGTGATAATATTCCAGTTAATTGTTAAATTAGATGATCATCACTAATACACAGGTGATAATATTCCAGTTAATTGTTAAATTAGATATCATCACTAATACACAGGGGATAATATTCCAGTTAATTGTTAAATTAGATATCATCACTAATACACAGGTGATAATATTCCAGTTAATTGTTAAATTAGATATCATCACTAATACACAGGTGATAATATTCCAGTTAATTGTTAAATTAGATATCATCACTAATACACAGGTGATAATATTCCAGTTAATTGTTAAATTAGATATCATCACTAATACACAGGTGATAATATTCCAGTTAATTGTTAAATTAGATATCATCACTAATACACAGGTGATAATATTCCAGTTAATTGTTAAATTAGATATCATCACTAATACACAGGGGATAATATTCCAGTTAATTGTTAAATTAGATATCATCACTAATACACAGGTGATAATATTCCAGTTAATTGTTAAATTAGATATCATCACTAATACACAGGTGATAATATTCCAGTTAATTGTTAAATTAGATATCATCACTAATACACAAGGGGATAATATTCCAGTTAATTGTTAAATTAGATATCATCACTAATACACAGGTGATAATATTCCAGTTAATTGTTAAATTAGATATCATCACTAATACACAGGTGATAATATTCCAGTTAATTGTTAAATTAGATATCATCACTAATACACAGGTGATAATATTCCAGTTAATTGTTAAATTAGATATCATCACTAATACACAGGGGATAATATTCCAGTTAATTGTTAAATTAGATATCATCACTAATACACAGGTGATAATATTCCAGTTAATTGTTAAATTAGATATCATCACTAATACACAGGTGATAATATTCCAGTTAATTGTTAAATTAGATATCATCACTAATACACAGGTGATAATATTCCAGTTAATTGTTAAATTAGATATCATCACTAATACACAGGTGATAATATTCCAGTTAATTGTTAAATTAGATATCATCACTAATACACAGGTGATAATATTCCAGTTAATTGTTAAATTAGATATCATCACTAATACACAGGTGATAATATTCCAGTTAATTGTTAAATTAGATATCATCACTAATACACAGGTGATAATATTCCAGTTAATTGTTAAATTAGATATCATCACTAATACACAGGTGATAATATTCCAGTTAATTGTTAAATTAGATATCATCACTAATACACAGGTGATAATATTCCAGTTAATTGTTAAATTAGATATCATCACTAATACACAGGTGATAATATTCCAGTTAATTGTTAAATTAGATATCATCACTAATACACAGGTGATAATATTCCAGTTAATTGTTAAATTAGATATCATCACTAATACACAGGTGATAATATTCCAGTTAATTGTTAAATTAGATATCATCACTAATACACAGGTGATAATATTCCAGTTAATTGTTAAATTAGATATCATCACTAATACACAGGTGATAATATTCCAGTTAATTGTTAAATTAGATATCATCACTAATACACAGGTGATAATATTCCAGTTAATTGTTAAATTAGATATCATCACTAATACACAGGTGATAATATTCCAGTTAATTGTTAAATTAGATATCATCACTAATACACAGGTGATAATATTCCAGTTAATTGTTAAATTAGATATCATCACTAATACACAGGTGATAATATTCCAGTTAATTGTTAAATTAGATATCATCACTAATACACAGGTGATAATATTCCAGTTAATTGTTAAATTAGATATCATCACTAATACACAGGTGATAATATTCCAGTTAATTGTTAAATTAGATATCATCACTAATACACAGGTGATAATATTCCAGTTAATTGTTAAATTAGATATCATCACTAATACACAGGGGATAATATTCCAGTTAATTGTTAAATTAGATATCATCACTAATACACAGGTGATAATATTCCAGTTAATTGTTAAATTAGATATCATCACTAATACACAGGTGATAATATTCCAGTTAATTGTTAAATTAGATATCATCACTAATACACAGGTGATAATATTCCAGTTAATTGTTAAATTAGATATCATCACTAATACACAGGTGATAATATTCCAGTTAATTGTTAAATTAGATATCATCACTAATACACAGGTGATAATATTCCAGTTAATTGTTAAATTAGATATCATCACTAATACACAGGTGATATATTCCAGTTAATTGTTAAATTAGATGTCATCACTAATACACAGGTGATAATATTCCAGTTAATTGTTAAATTAGATATCATCACTAATACACAGGTGATAATATTCCAGTTAATTGTTAAATTAGATATCATCACTAATACACAGGGGATAATATTCCAGTTAATTGTTAAATTAGATATCATCACTAATACACAGGTGATAATATTCCAGTTAATTGTTAAATTAGATGTCATCACTAATACACAGGTGATAATATTCCAGTTAATTGTTAAATTAGATATCATCACTAATACACAGGTGATAATATTCCAGTTAATTGTTAAATTAGATATCATCACTAATACACAGGTGATAATATTCCAGTTAATTGTTAAATTAGATATCATCACTAATACACAGGTGATAATATTCCAGTTAATTGTTAAATTAGATGTCATCACTAATACACAGGTGATAATATTCCAGTTAATTGTTAAATTAGATATCATCACTAATACACAGGTGATAATATTCCAGTTAATTGTTAAATTAGATATCATCACTAATACACAGGTGATAATATTCCAGTTAATTGTTAAATTAGATATCATCACTAATACACAGGTGATAATATTCCAGTTAATTGTTAAATTAGATGTCATCACTAATACACAGGTGATAATATTCCAGTTAATTGTTAAATTAGATATCATCACTAATACACAGGTGATAATATTCCAGTTAATTGTTAAATTAGATATCATCACTAATACACAGGTGATAATATTCCAGTTAATTGTTAAATTAGATATCATCACTAATACACAGGTGATAATATTCCAGTTAATTGTTAAATTAGATGTCATCACTAATACACAGGTGATAATATTCCAGTTAATTGTTAAATTAGATATCATCACTAATACACAGGTGATAATATTCCAGTTAATTGTTAAATTAGATATCATCACTAATACACAGGTGATAATATTCCAGTTAATTGTTAAATTAGATATCATCACTAATACACAGGTGATAATATTCCAGTTAATTGTTAAATTAGATAGTCATCACTAATACACAGGTGATAATATTCCAGTTAATTGTTAAATTAGATATCATCACTAATACACAGGTGATAATATTCCAGTTAATTGTTAAATTAGATATCATCACTAATACACAGGTGATAATATTCCAGTTAATTGTTAAATTAGATATCATCACTAATACACAGGTGATAATATTCCAGTTAATTGTTAAATTAGATATCATCACTAATACACAGGTGATAATATTCCAGTTAATTGTTAAATTAGATATCATCACTAATACACAGGTGATAATATTCCAGTTAATTGTTAAATTAGATGTCATCACTAATACACAGGTGATAATATTCCAGTTAATTGTTAAATTAGATATCATCACTAATACACAGGTGATAATATTCCAGTTAATTGTTAAATTAGATAGTCATCACTAATACACAGGTGATAATATTCCAGTTAATTGTTAAATTAGATATCATCACTAATACACAGGTGATAATATTCCAGTTAATTGTTAAATTAGATATCATCACTAATACACAGGTGATAATATTCCAGTTAATTGTTAAATTAGATGTCATCACTAATACACAGGTGATAATATTCCAGTTAATTGTTAAATTAGATATCATCACTAATACACAGGTGATAATATTCCAGTTAATTGTTAAATTAGATATCATCACTAATACACAGGTGATAATATTCCAGTTAATTGTTAAATTAGATATCATCACTAATACACAGGTGATAATATTCCAGTTAATTGTTAAATTAGATATCATCACTAATACACAGGGGATAATATTCCAGTTAATTGTTAAATTAGATATCATCACTAATACACAGGTGATAATATTCCAGTTAATTGTTAAATTAGATATCATCACTAATACACAGGTGATAATATTCCAGTTAATTGTTAAATTAGATATCATCACTAATACACAGGTGATAATATTCCAGTTAATTGTTAAATTAGATGTCATCACTAATACACAGGTGATAATATTCCAGTTAATTGTTAAATTAGATATCATCACTAATACACAGGTGATAATATTCCAGTTAATTGTTAAATTAGATGTCATCACTAATACACAGGTGATAATATTCCAGTTAATTGTTAAATTAGATATCATCACTAATACACAGGGGATAATATTCCAGTTAATTGTTAAATTAGATGTCATCACTAATACACAGGTGATAATATTCCAGTTAATTGTTAAATTAGATATCATCACTAATACACAGGTGATAATATTCCAGTTAATTGTTAAATTAGATATCATCACTAATACACAGGTGATAATATTCCAGTTAATTGTTAAATTAGATATCATCACTAATACACAGATGATAATATTCCAGTTAATTGTTAAATTAGATATCATCACTAATACACAGGTGATAATATTCCAGTTAATTGTTAAATTAGATGTCATCACTAATACACAGGGGATAATATTCCAGTTAATTGTTAAATTAGATATCATCACTAATACACAGGTGATAATATTCCAGTTAATTGTTAAATTAGATATCATCACCTCCAGGCGCGTATCCATTGTCTCTCGAGATAAGGAGGCCCAAAAGAATCACTAATACACAGGGGATAATATTCCAGTTAATTGTTAAATTAGATGTCATCACTAATACACAGGTGATAATATTCCAGTTAATTGTTAAATTAGATATCATCACTAATACACAGGTGATAATATTCCAGTTTATTGTTAAATTAGATATCATCACTAATACACAGGTGATAATATTCCAGTTAATTGTTAAATTAGATATCATCACAAATACACAGGTGATAATATTCCAGTTAATTGTTAAATTAGATATCATCACTAATACACAGGGGATAATATTCCAGTTAATTGTTAAATTAGATATCATCACTAATACACAGGTGATAATATTCCAGTTAATTGTTAAATTAGATATCATCACTAATACACAGGTGATAATATTCCAGTTAATTGTTAAATTAGATATCATCACTAATACACAGGTGATAATATTCCAGTTAATTGTTAAATTAGATATCATCACTAATACACAGGTGATAATATTCCAGTTAATTGTTAAATTAGATATCATCACTAATACACAGGTGATAATATTCCAGTTAATTGTTAAATTAGATATCATCACTAATACACAGGTGATAATATTCCAGTTAATTGTTAAATTAGATATCATCACTAATACACAGGTGATAATATTCCAGTTAATTGTTAAATTAGATATCATCACTAATACACAGGGGATAATATTCCAGTTAATTGTTAAATTAGATATCATCACTAATACACAGGTGATAATATTCCAGTTAATTGTTAAATTAGATATCATCACTAATACACAGGTGATAATATTCCAGTTAATTGTTAAATTAGATGTCATCACTAATACACAGGTGATAATATTCCAGTTAATTGTTAAATTAGATATCATCACTAATACACAGGTGATAATATTCCAGTTAATTGTTAAATTAGATATCATCACTAATACAAAGGGGATAATATTCCAGTTAATTGTTAAATTAGATATCATCACTAATACACAGGTGATAATATTCCAGTTAATTGTTAAATTAGATATCATCACTAATACACAGGTGATAATATTCCAGTTAATTGTTAAATTAGATGTCATCACTAATACACAGGTGATAATATTCCAGTTAATTGTTAAATTAGATATCATCACTAATACACAGGTGATAATATTCCAGTTAATTGTTAAATTAGATATCATCACTAATACACAGGTGATAATATTCCAGTTAATTGTTAAATTAGATATCATCACTTATACACAGGTGATAATATTCCAGTAATGGTTAAATTAGATGTCATCACTAATACACAGGTGATAATATTCCAGTTAATTGTTAAATTAGATGTCATCACTAATACACAGGTGATAATATTCCAGTTAATTGTTAAATTAGATATCATCACTAATACACAGGTGATAATATTCCAGTTAATTGTTAAATTAGATGTCATCACTAATACACAGGTGATAATATTCCAGTTAATTGTTAAATTAGATGTCATCACTAATACACAGGTGATAATATTCCAGTTAATTGTTAAATTAGATATCATCACTAATACACAGGGGATAATATTCCAGTTAATTGTTAAATTAGATATCATCACTAATACACAGGTGATAATATTCCAGTTAATTGTTAAATTAGATATCATCACTAATACACAGGTGATAATATTCCAGTTAATTGTTAAATTAGATGTCATCACTAATACACAGGTGATAATATTCCAGTTAATTGTTAAATTAGATATCATCACTAATACACAGGTGATAATATTCCAGTTAATTGTTAAATTAGATATCATCACTAATACACAGGTGATAATATTCCAGTTAATTGTTAAATTAGATATCATCACTTATACACAGGTGATAATATTCCAGTAAATGGTTAAATTAGATGTCATCACTAATACACAGGTGATAATATTCCAGTTAATTGTTAAATTAGATATCATCACTAATACACAGGTGATAATATTCCAGTTAATTGTTAAATTAGATATCATCACTAATACACAGGTGATAATATTCCAGTTAATTGTTAAATTAGATATCATCACTAATACACAGGGGATAATATTCCAGTTAATTGTTAAATTAGATATCATCACTAATACACAGGTGATAATATTCCAGTTAATTGTTAAATTAGATATCATCACTAATACACAGGTGATAATATTCCAGTTAATTGTTAAATTAGATATCATCACTAATACACAGGTGATAATATTCCAGTTAATTGTTAAATTAGATATCATCACTAATACACAGGTGATAATATTCCAGTTAATTGTTAAATTAGATATCATCACTAATACACAGGGGATAATATTCCAGTTAATTGTTAAATTAGATATCATCACTAATACACAGGTGATAATATTCCAGTTAATTGTTAAATTAGATATCATCACTAATACACAGGTGATAATATTCCAGTTAATTGTTAAATTAGATATCATCACTAATACACAGGTGATAATATTCCAGTTAATTGTTAAATTAGATGTCATCACTAATACACAGGGGATAATATTCCAGTTAATTGTTAAATTAGATATCATCACTAATAAACAGGGGATAATATTCCAGTTAATTGTTAAATTAGATATCATCACTAATACACAGGTGATAATATTCCAGTTAATTGTTAAATTAGATATCATCACTAATACACAGGGGATAATATTCCAGTTAATTGTTAAATTAGATATCATCACTAATACACAGGTGATAATATTCCAGTTAATTGTTAAATTAGATGTCATCACTAATACACAGGTGATAATATTCCAGTTAATTGTTAAATTAGATATCATCACTAATACACAGGGGATAATATTCCAGTTAATTGTTAAATTAGATATCATCACTAATACACAGGGGATAATATTCCAGTTAATTGTTAAATTAGATATCATCACTAATACACAGGTGATAATATTCCAGTTAATTGTTAAATTAGATATCATCACTAATACACAGGTGATAATATTCCAGTTAATTGTTAAATTAGATGTCATCACTAATACACAGGTGATAATATTCCAGTTAATTGTTAAATTAGATATCATCACTAATACACAGGGGATAATATTCCAGTTAATTGTTAAATTAGATATCATCACTAATACACAGGGGATAATATTCCAGTTAATTGTTAAATTAGATATCATCACTAATACACAGGTGATAATATTCCAGTTAATTGTTAAATTAGATATCATCACTAATACACAGGTGATAATATTCCAGTTAATTGTTAAATTAGATGTCATCACTAATACACAGGTGATAATATTCCAGTTAATTGTTAAATTAGATATCATCACTAATACACAGGGGATAATATTCCAGTTAATTGTTAAATTAGATATCATCACTAATACACAGGGGATAATATTCCAGTTAATTGTTAAATTAGATATCATCACTAATACACAGGTGATAATATTCCAGTTAATTGTTAAATTAGATATCATCACTAATACACAGGTGATAATATTCCAGTTAATTGTTAAATTAGATATCATCACTAATACACAGGTGATAATATTCCAGTTAATTGTTAAATTAGATATCATCACTAATACACAGGTGATAATATTCCAGTTAATTGTTAAATTAGATGTCATCACTAATACACAGGTGATAATATTCCAGTTAATTGTTAAATTAGATATCATCACTAATACACAGGTGATAATATTCCAGTTAATTGTTAAATTAGATATCATCACTAATACACAGGTGATAATATTCCAGTTAATTGTTAAATTAGATATCATCACTAATACACAGGTGATAATATTCCAGTTAATTGTTAAATTAGATATCATCACTAATACACAGGTGATAATATTCCAGTTAATTGTTAAATTAGATATCATCACTAATACACAGGTGATAATATTCCAGTTAATTGTTAAATTAGATATCATCACTAATACACAGGTGATAATATTCCAGTTAATTGTTAAATTAGATATCATCACTAATACACAGGTGATAATATTCCAGTTAATTGTTAAATTAGATATCATCACTAATACACAGGTGATAATATTCCAGTTAATTGTTAAATTAGATATCATCACTAATACACAGGTGATAATATTCCAGTTAATTGTTAAATTAGATATCATCACTAATACACAGGTGATAATATTCCAGTTAATTGTTAAATTAGATATCATCACTAATACACAGGTGATAATATTCCAGTTAATTGTTAAATTAGATATCATCACTAATACACAGGGGATAATATTCCAGTTAATTGTTAAATTAGATATCATCACTAATACACAGGTGATAATATTCCAGTTAATTGTTAAATTAGATGTCGTCACTAATACACAGGTGATAATATTCCAGTTAATTGTTAAATTAGATATCATCACTAATACACAGATGATAATATTCCAGTTAATTGTTAAATTAGATATCATCACTAATACACAGGGGATAATATTCCAGTTAATTGTTAAATTAGATATCATCACTAATACACAGGTGATAATATTCCAGTTAATTGTTAAATTAGATATCATCACTAATACACAGGTGATAATATTCCAGTTAATTGTTAAATTAGACATCATCACTAATACACAGGTGATAATATTCCAGTTAATTGTTAAATTAGATATCATCACTAATACACAGGTGATAATATTCCAGTTAATTGTTAAATTAGATATCATCACTAATACACAGGGGATAATATTCCAGTTAATTGTTAAATTAGATATCATCACTAATACACAGGTGATAATATTGCAGTTAATTGTTAAATTAGATATCATCACTAATACACAGGTGATAATATTGCAGTTAATTGTTAAATTAGATATCATCACTAATACACAGGTGATAATATTCCAGTTAATTGTTAAATTAGATGTCATCACTAATACACAGGTGATAATATTCCAGTTAATTGTTAAATTAGATATCATCACTAATACACAGGGGATAATATTCCAGTTAATTGTTAAATTAGATATCATCACTAATACACAGGTGATAATATTCCAGTTAATTGTTAAATTAGATATCATCACTAATACACAGGTGATAATATTCCAGTTAATTGTTAAATTAGATATCATCACTAATACACAGGGGATAATATTCCAGTTAATTGTTAAATTAGATATCATCACTAATACACAGGGGATAATATTCCAGTTAATTGTTAAATTAGATGTCATCACTAATACACAGGTGATAATATTCCAGTTAATTGTTAAATTAGATATCATCACTAATACACAGGGGATAATATTCCAGTTAATTGTTAAATTAGATATCATCACTAATTCACAGGGGATAATATTCCAGTTAATTGTTAAATTAGATGTCATCACTAATACACAGGTGATAATATTCCAGTTAATTGTTAAATTAGATATCATCACTAATACACAGGGGATAATATTCCAGTTAATTGTTAAATTAGATATCATCACTAATACACAGGTGATAATATTCCAGTTAATTGTTAAATTAGATATCATCACTAATACACAGGGGATAATATTCCAGTTAATTGTTAAATTAGATATCATCACTAATACACAGGGGATAATATTCCAGTTAATTGTTAAATTAGATATCATCACTAATTCACAGGGGATAATATTCCAGTTAATTGTTAAATTAGATGTCATCACTAATACACAGGTGATAATATTCCAGTTAATTGTTAAATTAGACATCATCACTAATACACAGGTGATAATATTCCAGTTAATTGTTAAATTAGATATCATCACTAATACACAGGTGATAATATTCCAGTTAATTGTTAAATTAGATATCATCACTAATACACAGGGGATAATATTCCAGTTAATTGTTAAATTAGATATCATCACTAATACACAGGGGATAATATTCCAGTTAATTGTTAAATTAGATATCATCACTAATACACAGGTGATAATATTCCAGTTAATTGTTAAATTAGATATCATCACTAATACACAGGTGATAATATTCCAGTTAATTGTTAAATTAGATATCATCACTAATACACAGGTGATAATATTCCAGTTAATTGTTAAATTAGATGTCATCACTAATACACAGGGGATAATATTCCAGTTAATTGTTAAATTAGATATCATCACTAATTCACAGGGGATAATATTCCAGTTAATTGTTAAATTAGATGTCATCACTAATACACAGGTGATAATATTCCAGTTAATTGTTAAATTAGACATCATCACTAATACACAGGTGATAATATTCCAGTTAATTGTTAAATTAGATATCATCACTAATACACAGGTGATAATATTCCAGTTAATTGTTAAATTAGATATCATCACTAATACACAGGGGATAATATTCCAGTTAATTGTTAAATTAGATATCATCACTAATTCACAGGGGATAATATTCCAGTTAATTGTTAAATTAGATGTCATCACTAATACACAGGTGATAATATTCCAGTTAATTGTTAAATTAGACATCATCACTAATACACAGGTGATAATATTCCAGTTAATTGTTAAATTAGATATCATCACTAATACACAGGTGATAATATTCCAGTTAATTGTTAAATTAGATATCATCACTAATACACAGGGGATAATATTCCAGTTAATTGTTAAATTAGATATCATCACTAATACACAGGTGATAATATTCCAGTTAATTGTTAAATTAGATGTCATCACTAATACACAGGTGATAATATTCCAGTTAATTGTTAAATTAGATATCATCACTAATACACAGGTGATAATATTCCAGTTAATTGTTAAATTAGATGTCATCACTAATACACAGGTGATAATATTCCAGTTAATTGTTAAATTAGATGTCATCACTAATACACAGGTGATAATATTCCAGTTAATTGTTAAATTAGATATCATCACTAATACACAGGGGATAATATTCCAGTTAATTGTTAAATTAGATATCATCACTAATACACAGGGGATAATATTCCAGTTAATTGTTAAATTAGATATCATCACTAATTCACAGGGGATAATATTCCAGTTAATTGTTAAATTAGATGTCATCACTAATACACAGGTGATAATATTCCAGTTAATTGTTAAATTAGACATCATCACTAATACACAGGTGATAATATTCCAGTTAATTGTTAAATTAGATATCATCACTAATACACAGGTGATAATATTCCAGTTAATTGTTAAATTAGATATCATCACTAATACACAGGGGATAATATTCCAGTTAATTGTTAAATTAGATATCATCACTAATACACAGGTGATAATATTCCAGTTAATTGTTAAATTAGATGTCATCACTAATACACAGGTGATAATATTCCAGTTAATTGTTAAATTAGATATCATCACTAATACACAGGTGATAATATTCCAGTTAATTGTTAAATTAGATGTCATCACTAATACACAGGTGATAATATTCCAGTTAATTGTTAAATTAGATGTCATCACTAATACACAGGTGATAATATTCCAGTTAATTGTTAAATTAGATATCATCACTAATACACAGGGGATAATATTCCAGTTAATTGTTAAATTAGATATCATCACTAATACACAGGTGATAATATTCCAGTTAATTGTTAAATTAGACATCATCACTAATACACAGGTGATAATATTCCAGTTAATTGTTAAATTAGATATCATCACTAATACACAGGTGATAATATTCCAGTTAATTGTTAAATTAGATATCATCACTAATACACAGGGGATAATATTCCAGTTAATTGTTAAATTAGATATCATCACTAATACACAGGTGATAATATTGCAGTTAATTGTTAAATTAGATATCATCACTAATACACAGGTGATAATATTCCAGTTAATTGTTAAATTAGATGTCATCACTAATACACAGGTGATAATATTCCAGTTAATTGTTAAATTAGATATCATCACTAATACACAGGGTATAGTATTCTGGTTAATTGTTAAATTGGACATGATAACTAAAACAGTGTCTAAAATATTCCACTTAATTTGAAGTTACTTGTCATCCCTAATCCACAGGGGCAATATTTTGGTCAATTGTTACGAGCTATCATCCTGAAAACTAAATTTACACATTCTGGATAATTGTTAAATTAGACTTCATCTTTAATGCCTAGGGTAGAATATTGTGTTTAATTGTTATATTGACATCATCCCTAATACAATGGAATTCGTGCCCTGATCCAACTGGATCTCAGCAGGCAGCTCATGTGGGGAAAGAATTGGTTTAACCCCTCCACCACGACCTTGGCAGAGATAGTTCCTCCGTGGAATGTCCTCTCCACATCCATAATGGTGAGAAGATACTGCTTGACTCCTTTTGTTTTCAGCAGGAGTCCCACACAATCCACCAGCATTCTGTTGAAGCGTTCCCCAAAAGCTGGTTTGGGAATTAGGGGTGCACTTTTTATTGCAAGTTGGGTCTTCCCCACAACCTGGCACATGTGAACAGTTTTACAGAACTCCACCACATCTTTGTAGAGCTGTGGCCAGTCAAACTGCTGTCTTGTGCAGGCTTGGGTTTTTCTGATGCCAACATGTCCAGCCATTGGAATTCCTGGGTTATTCGCAGCATTTCCTTATGGTACCTGGGCAGAACCACTGGTGAACCACTGTCCTCTCTTCATTCACAGGTCTCTAAGGAGGTCTCCACTTCCTCATTAGCACCTCATTCTTTAAATAGTCACACTCTGGAACTCCCTCTGCTTCTGTTTAACTTTAGACAGTCTTTGCTAACTTTTTTAACATTGCGTCAGCTTGCTGAGCCTCGACCAAGGAAGATCTATTTAACACATTTTTTTGACCTCTAACTTCCCAAAGAAGGTTTCAGATAACTAGATAGGAGGGTCATCAGTCTGCAGTGTCAGTTCATCCTCCTCTGACGGAGCTTGTTTGACCATGGACCATCACAACACAAAGGCAGGAAAAATGTCAGTGGCCTTCTCCTGTAACTGCTCTGTCTGCCTGATCTATTTCATTCTCTCTAAAACCACTGGGTAAACTACCACCTTCACCCTTACCAGATCATTACCCAGGCACAGGTCGACCCTGTCCATAGGTAAACTAGGGACAATCCCCAGGGTTACCAGTCCTGAAACAAAGCTGCACTCCATGTGTACCCAATATAGAGCCCTGGGCATTTACCTTCACTGATACTGTTTACTAATACCTGAGCGTTCGATGCCCTCTCTAGGGGAAAGTTCATGCATTTTCCCAGTAGGAGGGAATGGGTGGCCCCTGTCTCCCAAGTATGGCTTTGGGCTTACTTGCCTTATTCGAGGGGTATGGGGTCACTTTTCCGTAGGATACAAAATCCTGGTATCTCTCAGGGATTTTGTTAAATTTTCCAGCACTCTGAGTGGTGGACATACTGGATCTTATTGCAACAGTTAAAGTCACAGCCTGGTATTCTGTGTTTCCCATCAGGGCCCCTTTTCCTGCACTGGTCTGGTGTATCCTGATTAATCCTCCAGCTTTTCACTGTAACGTCCAGCAGTCAGCTCGGAGGTGATGGGCCTTATTACAATGGAAACACACAGGCTTTGGCGACACTCCTGTTCTCAGCACCGTCTGCTCTGGCTGAAGGAGGAGCACCTGTGTTTACAACTCTCCCTTCTTGCTCAGGGCTATTTTATTTTATTCATTCATGGGATGTGGACGTCGCTGGCTCGTCCTGTATTTATTACCCATCCCTAATTGCCCTTGAGAAGGTGGTGGGGAGCTGCCTTCTTGAACTGCTGCAGTCCATTTGGGGTAGGTACACCCACAGTGCTGTTAGGAAGGGAGTTCCAGGAGTATGACCCAGCGACAGTGAAGGAACGGCGAAGTACTTCCAAGTCAGGATGGTGTGTGACTTGGCGGGGAACTTGCAGGTGGTGGTGTTCCCATGTATTTGCTGCCCTTGTCCTTCTAGTTGGTAGAGGTCGTGGGTTGGAAGTTGCTGTCGAAGGAGCCTTGGTGAGTTGTTGTGGTGCATCTTGTTGATGGTACACACTGCTGCCACTGTGCGTCGGTGGTGGAGGCAGTGAATGTGTGTAGATGGGGTGCCAATCAAGTACGCTGCTTTTTCCTGGATGGTGTCGAGCTTCTTGAGTGCTGTTGGAGCTACATACATCAAGGCAAGTGAAGAATATTCCATCACACTCCTGACATGCGCCTTGTAAATTGTGGACAGGCTTTGTGGAGTCAGGAGGTGAGTTCCTCGCCTCAGGATTCCTAGCCTCTGACCTGCTCTTGTAGCCACGTTATTTATATGGCTACTCCAATTCATTTTCTGGTCAATGGTAGCCCCTAGGATGTTGATAGTGGGGGATTCAGCGATGGCAATGCCGTTGAATGTCAAGGGGAGATGGTTAGATTCTCTCTTGATGGAAATGGTCATTGCCTGGCACTTGTGTGGCGCAAATGTTACTTGCCACTTACCAGCCCAAGCCTGGATATTGTCCTGGTCTTGCTGCATTTCTACACGGACTGCTTCAGTATCTGTGGAGTCACGAATGGTGCTGAACATTGTGCAATCATTAGCAAACATACCCACTTCTGACCTCATGCTTGAAGGAAGGTCATTGATGAAGCAGCTGAAGATGGTTGGGCCTAGGACACTACCCTGAGGAACTCCTGCAGTGATGTCCTGGAGCTCGGATGATTGACCTCCAACAACCACAACCATTTTCATTTGTGTTAGGTATGACTCCAGCCAGCAGATGGTTTTCCCCCTGATTCCCATTGACTTCAGTTTTGCGAGGTCTCCTTGACGCCATACTCGGTCAAATGCTGCCTTGATATCAACGGCTGTCACTCTATCCTCACCACTTGAGTTCAGCTCTTTTGTCCATGATTGAACCAAGGCTGTAATGAGGTCAGGAACTGAATGACCCTGGCGGAACCCAAACTGAGCATCACTGAACAGGTTATTGCGAAGCAAGTGCCGCTTAATGGCACTGTTGATGACACCTTCCATCACTTTACCGATAATTGAGAGTAGGCTAATGGGACGGTAGTTGGCCAGGTTGGACTTGTCCTGCTTTTTGTGTACAGGACTTACCTGAGTAATTTTCCACATTGCAGGGTACATGCCAATGTTGTGACTGCACGGGAACAGCTTGGCTCGGGGCACTGCAAGTTCTGAAGCACAGGTCTTCAGTACTATTGCGGGAATATTATCAGGGCCTATAGCTCTTGCAGTATCCAGTGCCTTCAATCATTTCTTGATATCACGTGGAGTGAATCGAATTGGCTGAAGTCTGGCATCTGTGATGCTGGGGATTTCAGGAGGAGGCCGAGATGGATCATCAACTCGGCACTTCTGGCTGAAGATTGTTGCAAATGCTTCAGCCTTTTTTTTGCACTGATGTGCTGGGCTCCCCATCATTGAGAATGGGGATATTTGTCGAGCTGCCTCCTCCAGTTAGTTGTTTAATTGTCCACCACCATTCACGGCTGGATGCGGCAAGACTGCAGAGTTTAGATCTGATCCGTTGGTTATGGGATCGCTGAGCTCTGTCTATCACATGCTGCTAATGCAGTTTGGCACGCAGATACTCTTGTGTTGTGGCTTCACCACGTTGACACCTGGTTTTGAGGTATGCCTGGTGCTACTCCTGGCATCCCCTCCTACACTCTTCATTGAATCCCATGTGCTTTAATTTTACACGCTTATTTCTTGCGTGGGATCTTGTCAAAATCCTTCTGAAAGTCAAAATACATCACATCCACTCGTTCTCTCATATCTATTCTATGAAATTACATCCTCAAAAAATTCCAGTAGATTTGCCAAGCATGATTTCCCTTATGTAAATCCATGTTGACTGTGTCCGATCCTGTCATTGTTTTGCGTGTGCTCTGTCATTACATCTTTTATAATGTACTCTAGCATTTTCCCCACTACTTATGTCAGGCTTACCGGTCAATAATTCCCTGTTGTGTCTCTACCTCCGTTTTTAAATAGTGGTGTTACATTAGCTAACCTGCAATCCATTGGAACTCTTCCAGAGTCTATAGAAATTTGAAGACTGCCCAGCAATTCATGTACTATTTCTAGAGTCACTTCCTTAAGTACTTTGGGATGAAGATTATCAGTCCCTGGGGATTTCTCAGCCTTCAATCTCATCAATTTACCCAACACCATTTCCCTACTAATAATGATTTCATACAGTCCCTCCTTCTCACTAGACCCTATGTTCCCCAAAATTACTGGGAGGTAATTTGTGTCCTCCTTTGTGAAGACAGAACCAAAATATGTATTTAATTGGTCTGCCATTTCTTTGTTCCCCATTACTTCCAAACAGAATTCGATGAAGTGTCATTTAACAGGCTTGTCAATAAAGATAAAGCCCATGGAATAAAAGGGACAAAGTTGTCTACATGAACAGAAGCAGAGAGAGGGGGTGAAAGGTTGTTTTTAGACTGGAGGAAGTTTCCCCAGGGGTCGTTACTGGGTCTGCTACTTTTCATGATATATATTAAACACTTGGACTTGAGTGTAAATGGAACAATTTCAAACTTTACACTTGGCACAAAACTTGGAAGTGTACTGCGCAATGAGGATGATAGTAACAGACATCAAGTGAATGTAGACAGGTTGGTGGAATGGACGGACACGTGGCAGATAAACTTTAACAGAAGCGCAAATTGATACATTTACATTGGACGGAGAGGAGAGGCAATGGAACATAAAGGGTGTAATTTTAATGGGGATGCAGCAACAGAGTGGATGGATGTGAATAGTTCAATGGCAGGACATATAGATGAGCTTGTTAAAAATGACATGCTGTGTGACTGTTACAAAGACAACTATCCTTCCTTATCCTTCACAAACTTACTGCAGTCTGTGACAATGTTCGTAACAGCATCTTCCTCCCACACCTCTCCATTGTCGTCCAGCTGGAAGGAAATGCTGTTACCTTTTTATTATTTCATGGGATGTGGGCATCGCTGGCTAAACCAACATTCATTGCCCATCACTAATTGCCTTTGAAAAGGTGGTATTAAGCTGCCTCCTTGATCCGCTGCAGTCCATCTGGTGCCGGTACACCCACAGTACTATTTAGGAAGGGGGTTCCAGGATTTTGACCCAGTAACATAAAGGAACAGCGATATAGTTTCATTTCAGAATGGTATATGACTTGGAGGGGAACTTGCAGGTGGTGGTGTTCCCATGCATCGCTGCCATTGTCCTTCTAAGTTGTAGAGGTCGTGGGTTTGGAAGGTGCTGTCTAAGAAGCCTTGGTGCGTTGCTACAGTGCATCTTGTAGATGGTACACACTGCTGCTCCTATGCTGGTGGTGAGGGAGTGCATGGCACCCCAATCACAACAATCAAGCGGGCGGTTTTGTCCTGAATGGTGTTGACCTTCTGGAGTGTTGTGGGTGCTGCACTCATCCAGGCAAGTGGACAGTATTCCATAACACTCCTGACTTGTGCCTTGCAAATGGTGGAGAGGCTTTGGGGAGTCAGGAGGTGAGTTACTCTCCGCAGCATTCCGAGCCTTTGACCTGCTCTTGTCGCTGCAATTCAGCTTCCGTTCAATGGTAACCCCGAGGATGCTGATAGTGGGAGATTCAGCGATGGTAATGCCGTTTAATGTCAAGGGGAGATGGTTAGATTCTCTCTTATTGGAAATGATTGTGTCCTGGCACTTGTGTGTCATGAATGTTACTTGCCACTTTTCAGTTCAAGCCTGAATGTTGTCCAGGTCTTGCTGCATATGTCTGTCTTCAGTATCTGAGCAGTTGTGGATAGTGATCATCATTGTACAGTCATCAGTGAACTTTCCCACTTCTGACCTTATGATTGAAGAAGGTCATTGATGAAGCAGCTGAAGATGTTTGGGCCTAGGACACTACCCTGAGGAACTCCTGCAGTGATGTCCTGGAACTGAGATGATTGACCTCCAACAACCACAACCATCTTCCTTTATGCTAGGTTAGGAATGACTCCCAAGCAGTTGATTTCTCCCATTGACTTCTGCTTAGCACCGTTCCATTCATAGCTAAAATAACAGAAAATGCTGTAAATACTCAGCTTGTCTGGCAGCATCTGTGGAAAGAGAAGCACAGTTAACGTTTCATGTTGATAGCATTTCATCAGAACCGGCAATGATTAGAAATGTAATCGGTGTTGAAAAAGTGAAAGGTGGGGAAGAGCAACAAAAGGGAAGATCTGTGATAGGCCGAGGATGGGGAGACTAAATGACAAAGAACAAGGCAAAGGGAGTGGTAACATTTGTTTTAAGGGACAAAGCATTTGTCCAGGGAGGGTGTTAATGGCTGAATAATGAACTGCTCTGTCTGAAAGCAAAAGTATGAAAAACAAGTTTAAGACCAGGTGCCGGTGTGAAATTGTTGAACTCAGTGCTGATCCAGAGGCTCTAAAGTGTGCAATTGGAAGATGAGGTTCTGTTCCTCAAGCTTGTCTTGAGCTTCACTGGAACACTGCAGAATGTGGAGAGCAGAAATGTCAGTGTGGGAGCAGGGCAGTGAATTAAAATGGCAAGTGACCAGAAGTTCAGTGACATGCTTGTGGACTGAGTGGACAGGTTCCACAAAGCGTCATCCAATCTGTATTTGGTCTCCACAATTATCTTTATTATTATTTGTTCATGGGATGTGCGCATCGCTGACGAGGACAGCATTTATTGGCGATCCTTAATGGAAAGGAGACCGCATTGTGAGCAGCGAATACAGTACACTAAATTGAAAGAAGTACAAGTTGTTATGCTGATTCACCTGAAAGGAGTGTTTGAGGTCTTGGATAGTGAGGCTAGAGGAGGGAAAAGGGCAGGTATGACACCTTCTGTGATTGCATGGGAAGGTGCCGTGGGAAGGGAACAAGGTGTTGGGGGTGAGGGAGGAGTGGTCCAGGGTGTCACGGAGGGAACAATCCCTTCGGAATGATGACTTGGGAGGGTGGGGGGAAGGAGTGCTTGGCAGTGGCATCACACTGGAGGTGGCAGAAATGGTGGAAAGTGATACTTTGGATGTGGGGGCTGATAGGGTGGAAAGTGAAGACAAGATTAACCCTTTCACAGGTCTGGGAGGGAGGGGAAGGGATGAGGGTAGAAGTGCGGGAAATGGGCCGGACCCGGCTGAGGGCCCTGTCAACCACAGTAGGGGGGATCCTCAGTGGAGGAAAAAGGAAGACATAACCGAAATGCTGTTCTGGAAGGTTGCATCATCAGAGCAGATGCGATGGAGATGGAGAAATTGGGAGAATGGAATGGAGTCCTTACAGTAGGCAGGGTGTGAAGAAATGTAGTCGAGGTAGCTGTGAGAGTCGGTGGGCTTATAATGGATATGATTGGGCAGCCTATCCCAAGAGATGGAGACTGAAGAGTCGAGGAAGGGAAGTGTTGGAGATGGACAACAAGAAGGTGAGTGAAGGGTGAAAATTGGAAGCAATGTTGATAAGGTTTTCCAGTTCGAGATGGGAGCAGGAAACAGCACCGATACAGTTATCAATGCACCAGAAAAAAGAGCTCAGGGAGGGTACCTGAGTCGGACTGGATCAAGGAATGTCCAACATATGCGATAACAAGGGCATAGTTAAGACCCATGCGGGTACCCATAGCAATACCATTTACTTGAAGTTAAGCTGTGAAGAGAGACTGGGCAGGCTAGGGTTGTTTTCCTTAGAGCAGAGAAGGCTGAGGGGAGACCTGATTGAGGTATACAAAATTATAGGGTAGATGGGAAGAAACTTTTTCCCCCTTAGCGGAGGTGTCAATGACCAGGGGACAGAGATTTAAGGTAAAGACAGGAGTTTTAGAGGCGATTTGAGGACAAATGTTGCCAGTTGAAATCTGGAACCCACTGCCTGAAGGGGTGGCAGAGGCAGGAACGCTCACAAGAAGTATTTGGACGAGCACTTGAAACGCCACAGCATCCAAAGCTACGGCCAAATGTTGGAAAATGGGATTAGAATAGTGAGGTGCTTGATGGCCAGCATTGACACAATGGGCCGAAGGACCTATTTCTGTGTTTTATAACTCTCTGACTCAATGAACTAAGTGGAGTTCAAGGAGAAGTTGTTCAATGTGAGAACAGGTTCAGCCAGGCGAAGGAGGGTGGTGGTGGATGGGGACTGGCTCGGCCTCTGTTCAAGGAAGAAGCAGAGAGCCCTCAATCCATCCTGGCATGGGATGGAGGTGTAGAGAGAGTGGACGTCCATAGTGAAGAGGAGGTGGTTAGTGCCAAGAAGATGGAAATTGTCAAAATGACGAAGGGCGTCCAAAGCGTCACATATGTAGGAGGGAAGAGACTGGACAAGGGGAGGAAAAATCGAGTCAAGATAGGAAGAAATAAGCTCAGTGCGATAGGAGCAATCTGAAACAATGGCTTGACCAGGGTAGTCCTCTTTGTGAATTTTCTGAATGAGGTAGAAGTGGGCTGTCCGGGGTTCTGTGACTAAGGTTGGAAGCTGTAAAGGGAAGATGCCTGGAGGAGATGAGGTCAATGACAGTGTCCTGCAGACTGCGGCTTGATGTTTTGTGGTGGGGTCATGGTCCAGGGGAAATGAGGAAGAAGTGTCTGAGAGTTGGCACTGAGCCTTTGCAAGGCAGAGGTCAGTACGCCAGACAACAACAGCACCACCCTTGTCTGCAGGTTTGATCACAATGTCGGGATTAGACAGTAAGGGGAGCAGAGAAATTGAATGGCATATGTCTCGCCGACAGTTCTCAATGAAAAGATCAAGACTGGTTAAGAGGCCAGAAGGAGGGGTGCAGGTGGAGGGAGAATACCGGAGGTGTCTGAGTAGGTCCACTGGTCAGGGAAAGGATCCCTGTCCGAACAATTGAGCAAGAGGCGATGGTGACAGAAAAGAGCTCCACGTCATGCTGAGCGTGAAATGAATTGAGGTTGGAGTATTAGGGGTTCAAACAGTTGTTTGCTATGTACAGATCATTCCACAATAGAGAGGGGAAGGTGTCACTGTTTAAAAATAAGGAGTCGCCCATTTAAGACAGAGATGAGGAGAAATTGTTTCCTCTCAGAGTGTCGAGTCTTTGAAATTATCTTCCTTAAAAGGCAGAGTCTTTGAATATTTTTAACGCAGAGTTGGATAGATTCCTGATAAGCAAGGGGGTAAAAGGTTATTGGGAGTAGGTGGAAATGTGGAGTAATCAGTTCAGCCAGCAACTTATTGAAAGGTGCAGCAGGCTCAAAGGGCCGAGTGGCCAACTCCTACTCCTAATTCATATGTTTGTACGTAAATATATGCTGTTATTGTTTTGATGGCTTTGGAACAGCACTGTATACTTCCCCCAGCCTGAAAAACAATATATGTTCTATGCCTTAGCCAATTGGATATTCAAACAACCACTGCCACTTTGATCCATTGGTTTCAGTTTTCCTAAGAAGTATATTAAATGACACTTGGTCAAACACCTTTTGAAAGTTTATATACACAACACCAGCTGTGCAACCCTCATCAGTCCCCTCTAATACTATATCAAATACATCCTTCAGGTTTGTTAGGTACAATTTGCCTTTAACCTGTTCATGGTAGCTGACATTTATAAATGAGAGATGGTGCAGGAGGGAGGGGTTCAGATTTTTGGGACGTTGGAACCGGTTCTGGGGGAGGTGGGACTATTACAAATTGGACGGTCTACACCTGGGCCGGACTGGAACCAATGTCCTTGGGGTTGCTTTTGCTAACGCTGTTGGGGAGGGTTTAAACTAATGTGGCAGGGGGATGGAAACCAAATGAGGAGGTCAGTGGACAGTAAGGAGGTAGTAACTAAAGCCTGTAAGGAACTAGATAATGAAGTCAGCGTGACTAAGAGAAAGAGTAGGCAGGGAGCAGATGATGAACGCAATGGAGTGGTGGTCTGAGGTGCATTTGTTTTAATGCAAGAAGTGTAGTAGGTAAGGCAGATGAACTTAGGGCTTGGATTAGTACCTGGGAGTATGATGTTATTGCTATTACTGAGACTTGGTTGAGGGAAGGGCATGATTGGCAACTAAATATCCCAGGATATCGATGCTTCAGGCGGGATAGAGAGGTTGGTAAAAGGGGTGGAGGAGTTGCATTACTGGTCAAAGAGGATATCACAGCTGTGCTGAAGTATGGCACTATGGAGGACTCGAGCAGTGAGGCAATATGGGCAGAACTCAGAAATAGGAAGGGTGTGGTAACAATGTTGGGGCTTTACTACAGGCCTCCCAACAGCGAGCGTGAGATAGAGGTACAAATATGTAAACAGATTATGGAAAGATGTAGGAGCAACAGGGTGGTGGTGATAGGATATTTTAATTTTCCCAACATTGACTGGGATTCACTAGTGTTAGAGGTCCAGATGGAGCAGAATTTGTAAGGAGCATCCAGGAGGGTTTTCTAGAGCAGTATGTAAATAGTCCAACTCGGGAAGGGGCCATACTGGACCTGGTGTTGGGAAATGAGCCAGGCCAGGTGGTTGAAGTTTCACTAGGGGACTACTTTGGGAATTGTGATCACAATTCCGTAAGTTTTAGAATACTCATGGACAAAGACAAGAGTGGTCCTAAAGGAAGAGTGCTAAATTGGGGGAAGGCCAACTATACCAAAATTCGGCAGGAGCTGGGGAATGTAGATTGGGAGCAGCTGTTTGAAGGTAAATCCACATGTGATATGTGGGAGGCTTTTAAAGAGAGGTTGATTAGCGTGCTGGAGGGACATGTTCCTGTGAAAATGAGGGACAGAAATGGCAAGATTAGGGAACCATGGATGACAGGTGAAATTGTGAAACTAGCTAAGAGGAAAAAGGAAGCATACATAAGGTCTAGGCGGCTGAAGAAAGACGAAGATTTGGAAGAATATCGGGAATGTAGGTCCAATCCGAAACGAGGAATTAAGAGGGCTAAAAGGGGTCATGAAATATCTTCAGCAAACAGGGTTAAGGAAAATCCCAAAGCCTTTTATTCATAAATAAGGAGCAAGAGGGTAATGAGAGAAAGGATCAGCCCACTCAAGGACAAAGGAGGAAAGTTATGCGTGGAGTCAGAGAAAATGGGTGAGATTCTGAACGAGTACTTTGCATCGGTATTCACCAAGGAGAGGGACATGATGGATGTTGAGGTTTGGGATAGATGTTTGATTACTCTCGGTCAAGTCGGCATAAGGACGGAGGAAGTGTTGGGTATTCTAAAAGGCATTAAGGTGGACAAGTCCCCAGGTCCGGATGGGATCTATCCCAGATTACTGAGGGAAGTGAGGGAGGAAATAGCTGGGGCCTTAACAGATATCTTTGCAGCATCCTTAAACACGGGTGAGGTCCCGGAGGACTGGAGATTGCTGATGTTGTCCCCTTGTTTAAGAAGGGTAGCAGGGATAATCCAGGTAATTATAGACCGGTGAGCCTGACGTCAGTGGTCGGGCAGCTGCTGGAGAAGATACTGAGGGATAGGATCTATTCCATTTGGAAGAAAATGGGATTATCAATGATAGGCAACATGGTTTTCTGCAGGGAAGGTCATGTCTTACCAACTTAATAGAATTCTTTGAGGAAGTGACAAAGTTGATTGATGAGGGAAGGGCTGTCGATGTCATATACATGGACTTCAGTAAGGCGTTTGATAAGGTTCCCCATGGTAGGCAGATGGAGAAAGTGAAGTGGCATGGGGTCCAGGGTGTACTAGCTAGATGGATAAAGAACTGGCTGGGCAACAGGAGACAGAGAGTAGCAGTGGAGGGGAGTTTCTCAAAATGGAGGCGTGTGACAAGTGGTTTTCCACAGGGATCCGTGCTGGGACCACTGTTTGTGATATACATAAATGATTTGGAGGAAAGTATAGGTGGTCTGATTAGCAAGTTTGCAGACGACACTAAGATTGGTGGAGTCGCAGATAGTGAAGGGGACTGTCAGAGAATACAGCAGAATTTAGATCGATTGGAGAGTTGGGCAGAGAAATGGCAGATGGAGTTCAATCCGGGCAAATGCGAGGTGATGCATTTTGGGAGATCCAATTCAAGAGTGAACTATACAGTAAATGGAAAAGTCCTGGGGATAATTGATGTCCAGAGAGATTTGGGTGTTCAGGTCCATTGTTCCCTGAAGGTGGCAACGCAGGTAAATAGAGTGGTCAAGAAGGCATACGGCATGCTTTCCTTCATCGGACAGGGTATTGAGTACAAGAGTTGGCAGGTCATGTTACATTTGGTTCGGCCACATTTGGAATGCTGCATGCAGTTCTGGTCGCCACATTACCAAAAGGATTTAGATGCTTTGGAGAGGGTGCAGAGGAGGTTCACCAGGATGTTGCCTGGTATGGAGGGCGCTAGCTGTGAAGAGAGGTTGAGTAGATTAGGATTATTTTCATTAGAAAGACGGAGGTTGAGGGGGGACCTGATTGAGGTGTACAAAATCATGAGAGGTATAGACAGGTTGGATAGCAAGAAGCTTTTTCCCAGTGTGGGGGATTCAATTACTGGGGGTCACGAGTTCAAAGTGAGAGGGGAAAAGTTTAGGGGGGATATGCGTGGAAAGTTCTTTACGCAGGGGGTGGTGGGTACCTGGAACGCATTGCCAGCGGAGGTGGTAGATGCGGGAACGATAGCGTCTTTTAAGATGTATCTGGACAGATACATGAATGGGCAGGAAGTAAAGAGATACAGACCCTTAGAAAATAGGCGACAGGTTTAGATAGAGGATCTGGATCTGCGCAGGCTTGGAGGGCCGAAGGGCCTGTTCCTGTGCTGTAATTTTCTTCTTCTTCTTCTTCTAAACCATTGTGTTTAAAAACAGCGGTTATCTCTGACAGGTTGATGGTTGTAATTTCCCCACCAGGGATACTCGTCTGACAGGTCAGTAAATACAGGGTTTATTCCAGCTCTACTTTTTTAAATGGGGTGTGACATTTACAACTCTCCAGTCCTCTGTCACGGATTGGAAGATTCTGGCGAGTCCCTCTGCTATTTTCATTATTTCTGTACAAAAGTGTTGGATTGAAAGGCTTTCATTGAACCTGTTTGTTCAGTGACTGTTGGAGAAATTTTCTGAGCTTTGCTAATTATTACATAACTTTGCAGAAGCAGAAAAGCAGGACACAGCTTGTAGCTCATCTAACCACAACCAACGGTCATAAATTGGAGACAGAGCAGTTAACCACAATCAGACATTACGGCTAGATATGGTGTCTGGAGTGGGCATTGAATTAAGGAACTAGCTTGTTATTGTTGAAACTGATGTTTCGCTGACCTCGGATCCTGCATGGTGCACCGTTACGTAGGCAGTCTTGTGGGTGCTTATCTAATTGTGAAACTGTTAGCTCTGCCTTTTTTATACTATATAAGTCCACGGCGATCTGTAGCTCTTTGGGAGTAGCACTGAACCGCATTTAGGTAAGGTGTTATCCCCCACGATATCATGCAATAAAGGGTTTGATTCTCAACGTCTGAGTCCGGAGAATTTGTTCAACAATAGGGCACAATCTGGATTGTCTCCAACAGTGACTGTAATTAATGTCAGTCTCCATGGACTCTAATTGTGTCACTGGAGCATTTCCTTTTTCTATTAATAAGAGATTCCTTCCAATGTGTTATCTTATAGTGTCAGCCAGAGCATCGTCTCCGGCACTAACAGGGATCACCGGCTCCAGCGAGAGTGAAAGGATAGATCAGAATCTGAGAACAATAGATCGGAATGTTACAACAATGGACAGGAGTTTATCCTATTGGTTTGGCTATCTTACTGCGGATTATTCTTGGATTACATTAGTGGATCGGATCTATTATGCACTGAGGATGACTCAATACATTTATTATCCCATACTCGCTATTGTTGGTGTCCCTGGTAAGTCTCTCTATCAAGCTATTAATCCTATAAACGATAATTAACTGTTTTGCTGTTCTTAACATTGGCCACCTCCAAAAGATTGTCCTGCCTGTGAGCCCATTTACTGTACGTTGTCAAGAGGACGTAAACAGTCTACAAAGGGATATAAATAGGTTCAGTAAGATTGCAAAACTTTGGCAGATGGAGTATCATGTGGTAAGATGTGGACTTGTCCACTTTGGCAGGAAGAATAGAAAAGCAGGATGCTATTTAAATGTAGAGAGATTGCACAACTCGGTGGTACAGCGGGATCTGGGTGTCCTGGTACATGAATCAGAAAGAGTCAGTATACAGGGACAGTAAGTGACTAGGAAGGCAAATGGAATGTTAGTGTTTATTGCAAAGGGAATCGAGTATAAAAGTGGAGAAGTTTTACTGCAGATGTGCAGGGCTTTGGTGAGACCACATCAGGAATATTGTGTGTACTTTTGGTCTCCTTCTTTGATAAAACTATATAATTGCATACGAAGCAGGTGAACGAAAGTTCAGTTGATTCGTTTCGTGAATGAAGGGCTTATTTTATCAAGAAAGGTTCAAGAGGGTGGAGTTTAGAAGAATGAGAGATGTCTTATTGAAACATAGCTGATCCTGAGTAACCTTGATAGAGTGGATACCGAGAGGATGTTTCCTCTTGTTGGGAAGACTGGAACTAGGGGATAAAGCGAAAAATAAATGTTCAGCCATGATCATATCGAATGGTGGAGCAGGCTCAAAGGGCCGAATGGCCTCCTCCTGCTCCTCAGTCCCAAGTTCCTATGTGTAGAAACATCTCAATTTTAATATTCCCATCATGTGATCAAATGCCTCCATGGCCTCACCCCTCTGATTATCCCAGTCCCCTGTCAATTTCCAATATCCCTGAAACTTGTTGATCTTAAAGTCCTTTTCTAATTCCCTTTTTAAAGAGAGTTCCCCCCCCACCCCCCCACCCCCGTCTCTCTCCCTGACCACACATTTCATCTCTCCTGCTCCACTCATGCTGTGGAAGTTTGGATCCATAAAATGGTGTGACTGCCGGTCACATCCAGCACA
The DNA here is from genome assembly GCF_036365525.1 of Heterodontus francisci. NCBI lineage: Eukaryota > Metazoa > Chordata > Chondrichthyes > Heterodontiformes > Heterodontidae > Heterodontus > Heterodontus francisci. The sequence goes on from NW_027140186.1 coordinate 40,927, forward strand.
TTGTACAGGACACCCGGGCTGGCCGGGGTGCTGGTGTCGGTGTAATGTGTGTGTGTGTGTCTGTCGTGTGAGGCAGGGCCTGAATATGATGTCAATCAGCCATTTCAGTAGCTTTGATGTACGACTTTGAAACTTAGTCTGTGCATGTCCACTGACTGCCTGTGTTAGTCACTCTCAGCTGAACATACATTCAGCAACACGAGGAACCCCCTCTAGGGTTATTTAAAAGGACTAGACATCCAACATACAGGTGAGGGGCTTTTGACTTATTTCTGCTATTGTAAAGTTAGTGGAGGTACTGTGGATGGTTTTCTTGAGGTTGTGTTTTGAGCTGCTGCAGCCATTCAGGAAGGACCGAGGATTTGGTGACCCAACTCTGGACGAGGTATGGGGACTGTAGTTACAGTGTCTCTTGGTCTGTAACATGACCACCAAATGGAGCAGAGGCTGCAGAGAGGGGAAGCTCTGTAAAGAGGGAGGAGGAGGGGCCTCTGCACTATGCTCCCCGGGTTTTCCAGAGCACTTTTCCTACCTACACCTAACCCAGAAGCAGTGTGTGAGGTGACTCTGATTCAGTAAGGAGGTGGTCACAGAACTGTGTCACCTCCTGTCACACGACCTGGAGCCTCACACCAGGGTGAGGCTGTTAAGGTCACAGTTTCATTGAACTTCTATGGATCTGGATCTTTCCAGGCAGGAGCAGCTGATGCACCCATCATATTGTCATTTCCTTCAAGTGTCCATCCAATTTCCTTTTGAAATCATTGATTGTCTTCACTTCCATCACCCTCGTGGGCAGCGAGTTCCAGGTGTTACAAAGAGGTCGAGAATTTTGAGAACAAATGTCTCTTTCTGTCCAACAACCTGTCTGTAAGCAGATTGTAGTTAATTTTCCCCCTTTTTTAAAACAAGGAAAATCCTGATTCCGTATTTCTCCACTCCCTCAGCTTGCGAACCCTGACTTTTAAAGGACTGCAACAACACTGGTGTTAAAGTTAAAAATAGAAGTAGGATTTATTACTACATACTCAAACTCAGGAAGCGGGTTACATTCGCAACGTACATTCATAAGCATACAGGGAATGCTAAAGGCATCAAAAGGGTAAGAACATTTACCAAGTAGAAAAAATAGCTTAATTACAAACTGAAGGAGGTTCCAGTTGAAAATCGAGTCCGTTTTTTTCACAGACATAAAGTTCAAAGCTGGAATTAACCAACTGGAAATGCTGAGTGGAGTAGGAGTTGCAGGAAATCTCTACTCTCAATGTTTCTTCTTGCACTTTCGGGGATAAGATGAGGCTTTTTTATGACGAGAATCTGGTAGAGAGCAGAACTATTTTCTTGCTGCTTTGCAGACTGTGGCATCTTATTTCCTTCTTGCAGGCAGGCCCCAGGGATAGCCAGCTGCAAACCTTCCAGGCAGCTGATTACCTGTAAGAGCTGTTCCCTCCAACTAAAACGGTTTCAAAACCAGATAGGCTTAAAAGGATGGCATTTGGGTCATGTGATCGGAACCCTTAAAGTAACTGTCCCAGGTACTGTTGTTGAAGGGATCTGCTCCCCCACCATGTTTAAACAAGTTGAACACAGAAGTGGCAGCTTACAATAACATCCAAGTGCACGAAAATACAATTTGCAGTTGGTTTCCATCCATTTGTGACACATATCAACAACAACTGCTGCATAAAAAAAGTTATTCTGCACATTCTCCCTGCATCTCTTGTCCAGAACTTTAAATCTGTGACCCCGAGTCCTCATACCATTAGTTAATAGAGACATTTTCCTTGTCTAACTTATCTAAGCCTGTCATAATCATCTACATTTTAATCAAAGCTCCCCTCATTCTCCTTTGTTCAAAGAGGAAGAAACCCAGTTTTACTAACCTAACCTTGTAACAAATATTCCCATCCCTGGAATCATTCTGGTAAATCTCAACTGCAGCCTTTCAAGGAACCGCACATCTTTCCAAAAGTCTGGTGAACAGAAATGGACTAGATACTGTAGTTGCAGCCGAACCAGAGCATTATAAGTGTTCAGCATATCTTCACTGCTTTAGTGCTGAATGATTCTATTTATTAAGGACAAGATCCAATACGATTTACTAATCAATCTCTCAGTATGTCCTGCCACCTTCAAACATTGATGTAGATGCACCCGCAAGTCCCTCTATTCCTGCAAATCATTCAGCAATGTGTTATTAAGTCGATATTGCTTCTCGAAAATACATCTGCCAGTTCTGCTAACCTATGTATGTCCTGTTCCAGTCAAATACTATTATTTTGACTTTATGTCCATTCTGATAGCCTGTCGAAGTCCAGTATCAGTCAATGACGATCAGCCTGACTGTCTGTTCACTCGGATAACCTGTCTATGTCCTGTTTCAGTCATTTACTATCATCCTGACTGTCTGTCCATTTTGCTAACATGTCGATGTCCTGTTTAAGTCAATTACTGTCATTCTGACTGTCTGCACATTCTGCTAAACTATCAATGTCCTGTTTCAGTCAATTACTATCATCCTGACTGTCTGTCCATTCTGCTAAACTATCAATGTCCTGTTTCAGTCAATTACTATCATCCTGACTGTCTCTCCATTCTGCTAAACTATCAATGTCCTGTTTCAGTCTTTTACTATCATCCTGACTGTCTGTCCAGTCTGCTAACCAATCAATGTTCTGTTTCAGTCTTTTACTATCATCCTGACTGTCTGTCCAGTCTGCTAAATTATCAATGTCCTGTTTCAGTCAATTACTATCATCCTGACTGTCTGTCCATTCTGCTAAACTATCAATGTCCTGTTTCAGTCAATTACTATCATCCTGACTGTCTATCCATTCTGCTAAACTATCCATGTCCTGTTTCAGTCAATTACTATCATCCTGACGGTCTATACATTCTGCTAACCTAACAATGTCCTGTTTCAGTCAATTACTATCATCCTGACTGTCTGTCTAATCTGCCAACCTATCAATGTCCTGCTTCAGTCAATTACTATCATCCTGAATGTCTGTCTAATCTGCTAACCTATCAATGTCCTGTTTCAGTCAATTACTATCATCCTGACTGTCTGTCCATTCTGCTAACCTATCAATGTCCTGCTTCAGTCAATTACTATCATCCTGAATGTCTGTCTAATCTGCTAACCTATCAATGTCCTGTTTCAGTCAATTACTATCATCCTGACTGTCTGTCCATTCTGCTAAATTATCAATGTCCTGTTTCAGTCAATTACTATCATCCTGACTGTCTGTCTAATCTGCTAACCTATCAATGTCCTGCTTCAGTCAATTACTATCATCCTGAATGTCTGTCTAATCTGCTAAACTATCAATGTCCTGTTTCAGTCAATTACTATCATCCTGACTGTCTGTCCATTCTGCTAAATTATCAATGTCCTGTTTCAGTCAATTACTATCATCCTGACTGTCTGTCCATTCTGCTAAATTATCAATGTCCTGTTTCAGTCAATTACTATCATCCTGACTGTCTATCCATTCTGCTAAACTATCCATGTCCTGTTTTAGTCAATTACTATCATCCTGACTCTCTGTCCAGTCTGCTAAACTATCCATGTCCTGTTTCAGTCATTTACTATCATCCTGACAGTCTGTCCATTCTGCTAAATTATCCATGTCCTGTTTCAGTCATTTACTATCATCCTGACTGTCTTTCCATTCTGCTAAACTATCAATGTCCTGTTTCAGTCAATTACTTTCATCCTGACTGTCTGTCCATTCTGCTAAACTATCAATGTCCTGTTTCAGTCAATTACTATCATCCTGACTGTCTATCCATTCTGCTAAATTATCCATGTCCTGTTTCAGTCAATTACTATCATCCTGACTGTCTATCCATTCTGCTAAATTATCCATGTCCTGTTTCAGTCAATTACTATCATCCTGACTGTCTATCCATTCTGCTAAATTATCCATGTCCTGTTTCAGTCAATTACTATCATCCTGACTGTCTGTCCATTCTGCTAAACTATCCATGTCCTGTTTCAGTCATTTACTATCAACCTGACTGTCTGTCCATTCTGCTAACCGATCAATGTCCTGTTTCAGTCAATTACTATCATCCTGACTGTCTGTCTATCCATGCAGCTCAACGATCCAAGTCCTGTTTCAGTCATTTACTATTATCCTGACTGTCTGTCCATTCTGCTAAATTATCCATGTCCTGTTTCAGTCATTTACTATCATCCTGACTGTCTGTCCATTCTGCTAAATTATCCATGTCCTGTTTCAGTCATTTACTATCATCCTGACTGTCTGTCCATTGTGCTAAATTATCCATTACTGTTTCAGTCAATTACTATCATCCTGACTGTCTGTCCATTCTGCTAAATTATCCATGTCCTGTTTCAGTCAATTACTATCAACCTGACTGTCTATCCATGCTGCTAAACTGTCCAAGTCCTGTTTCAGTCAATTACTATCATCCTGACTGTCTGTCCATTCTGCTAAATTATCCATGTCCTGTTTCAGTCAATTACTATCATCCAGACTGTCTGTCCATTCTGCTAACCTATCAATGTCCTGTTTCAGTCAATTACTATCATCCTGACTGTCTCTCCATTCTGCTAAACTATCAATGTCCTGTTTCAGTCTTTTACTATCATCCTGACAGTCTGTCCAGTCTGCTAACCAATCAATGTTCTGTTTCAGTCTTTCACTATCATCCTGACTGTCTGTCCAGTCTGCTAAACTATCAATGTCCTGTTTCAGTCAATTACTATCATCCTGACTGTCCGTCCATTCTGCTAAATTATCAATGTCCTGTTTCAGTCAATTACTATCATCCTGACTGTCTGTCCATTCTGCTAAACTATCCATGTCCTGTTTCAGTCAATTACTATCATCCTGACTGTCTGTCCGTTCTGCTAAACTATCCATGTCCTGTTTCAGTCAATTACTATCATCCTGACTGTCTGTCCATTCTGCAAAACTATCAATGTCCTGTTTCAGTCAATTACTTTCATCCTGACTGTCTGTCCATTCTGCTAAACTATCAATGTCCTGTTTCAGTCAATTACTATCATCCTGACTGTCTATCCATTCTGCTAAATTATCCATGTCCTGTTTCAGTCAATTACTATCATCCTGACTGTCTGTCCATTCTGCTAACCTATCAATGTCCTGTTTCAGTCAATTACTATCATCCTGACTGTCTCTCCATTCTGCTAAACTATCAATGTCCTGTTTCAGTCTTTTACTATCATCCTGACAGTCTGTCCAGTCTGCTAACCAATCAATGCTCTGTTTCAGTCTTTCACTATCATCCTGACTGTCTGTCCAGTCTGCTAAACTATCAATGTCCTGTTTCAGTCAATTACTATCATCCTGACTGTCCCTCCATTCTGCTAAATTATCAATGTCCTGTTTCAGTCAATTACTATCATCCGGACTGTCTGTCCATTCTGCTAAACTATCCATGTCCTGTTTCAGTCAATTACTATCATCCTGACTGTCTGTCCGTTCTGCTAAACTATCCATGTCCTGTTTCAGTCAATTACTATCATCCTGACTGTCTGTCCATTCTGCTAAACTATCCATGTCCTGTTTCATTCAGTTACTATCATCCTGACTGTCTGTCAATTCTGCTAAACTATCCATGTCCTGTTTCAGTCATTTACTATCATCCTGACAGTCTGTCCATTCTGCTAAATTATCCATGTCCTGTTTCAGTCATTTACTATCATCCTGACTGTCTGTCCATTCTGCTAAATTATCCATGTCCTGTTTCAGTCAATTACTATCATCCTGACTGTCTGTCCATTCTGCTAAATTATCCATGTCCTGTTTCAGTCAATTACTATCATCCTGACTGTCTATCCATTCTGCTAAATTATCAATGTCCTGTTTCAGTCAATTACTATAATCCTGACTGACTATCCATTCTGCTAAACTATCCATGTCCTGTTTCAGACAATTACTATCATTCTGACTGTCTGTCCATTCTGCTATACTATCCATGTCCTGTTTCAGTCAATTACTATCATCCTGACTGTCTGTCTATCCATGCTGCTAAACGATCCAAGTCCTGTTTCAGTCATTTACTATCATCCTGACTGTCTGTCCATTCTGCTAAATTATCCATGTCCTGTTTCAGTCATTTACTATCATCCTGACTGTCTGTCCATTCTGCTAAATTATCCATGTCCTGTTTCAGTCATTTACTATCATCCTGACTGTCTGTCCATTGTGCTAAATTATCCATGTCATGTTTCAGTCAATTACTATCATCCTGACTGTCTGTCCATTCTGCTAAATTATCCATATCCTGTTTCAGTCAATTACTATCAACCTGACTGTCTATCCATTCTGCTAAACTATCCAAGTCCTGTTTCAGTCAATTACTATCATCCTGACTGTCTGTCCATTCTGCTAAATTATCCATGTCCTGTTTCAGTCAATTACTATCATCCAGACTGTCTGTCCATTCTGCTAACCTATCAATGTCCTGTTTCAGTCAATTACTATCATCCTGACTGTCTCTCCATTCTGCTAAACTATCAATGTCCTGTTTCAGTCTTTTACTATCATCCTGACAGTCTGTCCAGTCTGCTAACCAATCAATGTTCTGTTTCAGTCTTTCACTATCATCCTGACTGTCTGTCCAGTCTGCTAAACTATCAATGTCCTGTTTCAGTCAATTACTATCATCCTGACTGTCCGTCCATTCTGCTAAATTATCAATGTCCTGTTTCAGTCAATTACTATCATCCTGACTGTCTGTCCATTCTGCTAAAGTATCCATGTCCTGTTTCAGTCAATTACTATCATCCTGACTGTCTGTCCGTTCTGCTAAACTATCCATGTCCTGTTTCAGTCAATTACTATCATCCTGACTGTCTGTCCATTCTGCCAAACTATCCATGTCCTGTTTCAGTCATTTACTATCATCCTGACTGACTATCCATTCTGCTAAACTATCCATGTCCTGTTTCAGACAATTACTATCATTCTGACTGTCTGTCCATTCTGCTATACTATCCATGTCCTGTTTCAGTCAATTACTATCATCCTGACTGTCTGTCCATTCTGCTAAACTATCCAAGTCCAGTTTCAGTCAATTACTATCATCCTGACTGTCTGTCCATTCTGCTAAACTATCCATGTCCTGTTTCAGTCAATTACTATCATCCTGAATGTCTGTCCATTCTGCTCAATTATGAATGTCCTGTTTCAGTCAATTACTATCATCCAGACTGTCTGTCCATTCTGCTAACCTATTAATGTCCTGTTTCAGTCAATTACTATCATCCAGACTGTCTGTCCATTCTGCTAAACTATCAATGTCCTGCTTCAGTCAATTACTATCATCCTGACTGTCTGTCCATTCTGCTAAACAATCAATGTCCTGTTTCAGTCAATTACTATCATCCTGACTGTCTATCCATTCTGCTAAACTATCAATGTCCTGTTTCAGTCAATTACTATCATCCTGACTGTCTATCCATTCTGCTAAACTATCAATGTCCTGTTTCAGTCAATTACTATCATCCTGACTGTCTGTCCATTCTGATAAACAATCAATGTCCTGTTTCAGTCAATTACTATCATCCTGACTGTCTGTCCATACTGCTAAACTATCAATGTCCTATTTCAGTCAATTATTATCATCCTGACTGTCTATCCATTCTGCTAAAATATCCATGTCCTGTTTCAGTCAATTGCTATCATCCTGACTGTCTATCCATTCTGCTAACCTATCAATGTCCTGTTTCAGTCAATTACTATCATCCTGACTGTCTGTCCATTCTGCTAAACTATCAATGTCCTATTTCAGACAATAACTATCATCCTGACTGTCTGTCCATTCTGCTAACCTATCAATGTCCTGTTTCAGTCAATTACTATCATCCTGACTGTCTATCCATTCTGCTAAACTATCCATGTCCTGCTTCAGTCAATTACTATCATCCTGACTGTCTGTCCATTCTGCTAAACTATCAATGTCCTGTTTCAGTCAATTACTATCATCCTGACTGTCAGTCCATTCTGCTAAACTATCAATGTCCTGTTTCAGTCAATTACTATCATCCTGACTGTCTGTCCATTCTGCTAAATTATCAATGTCCTGTTTCAGTCAATTACTATCATCCTGACTGTCCATCCATTCTGCTAAACTATCAATGACCTGTTTCAGTCATTTACTATCATCCTGACTGTCTATCCATTCTGCTAAACTATCAATGTTCTGTTTCAGTCAATTACTATCATCCTGACTGTCTGTCCATTCTGCTAAACTTTCAATGTCCTGTTTCAGTCAATTACTAACATCCTGACTCTCTGTCCATTCTGCTAAACTATCAATGTCCTGTTTCAGTCAATTACTATCATCCTGAATGTCTGTCCATTCTGCTATACTACCCATGTCCTGCTTCAGTCAATTACTATCATCCTGACTGTCTTTCTTTTCTGCTAAACTATCAATGTCCTGTTTCAGTCAATTACTATCATCCTGACTGTCTATCCATTCTGCTAAACAATCCATGTCCTGTTTCAATCAATTACTATCATCCTGACTGTCTGTCCATTCTGCTAAACTATCAATGTCCAGTTTCAGTCAATTACTATCAGCCTGATCCTCTGTCCATTCTAATTATCTATGTCCTGTTTCAGTCAATTATTATCATGCTGATCCTCTCTCCATTCTAATTATCCATGTCCTGTTTCAGTCATTTACTATCATCCTGACTGTCTGTCCATTCTGCTAATCTATCCATGTCCTGTTTCAGTCATTTACAATCATCCTGACTGTCTGTCCATTCTGCTAAATTATCCATGTCCTGTTTCAGTCATTTACTATCATCCTGACTGTCTGTCCATTGTGCTAAATTATCCATGTCCTGTTTCAGTCAATTACTATCATCCTGACTGTCTGTCCATTCTGCTAAATTATCCATGTCCTGTTTCAGTCAATTACTATCATGCTGACTGTCTATCCATGCTGCTAAACTATCCAAGTCCTGTTTCAGTCAATTACTATCATCCTGACTGTCTGTCCATTCTGCTAAATTATCCATGTCCTGTTTCAGTCAATTACTATCATCCTGACTGTCTCTCCATTCTGCTAAACTATCAATGTCCTGTTTCAGTCTTTTACTATCATCCTGACAGTCTGTCCAGTCTGCTAACCAATCAATGTTCTGTTTCAGTCTTTCACTATCATCCTGACTGTCTGTCCAGTCTGCTAAACAATCAATGTCCTGTTTCAGTCAATTACTATCATCCTGACTGTCCGTCCATTCTGCTAAATTATCAATGTCCTGTTTCAGTCAATTACTATCATCCTGACTGTCTGTCCATTCTGCTAAATTATCCATGTCCTGTTTCAGTCATTTACTATCATCATGACTGTCTGTCCATTCTGCTAAACTATCCATGTCCTGTTTCAGTCATTTACTATCACCCTGACTGTCTGTCAATTCTGCTAAACTATCCATGTCCTGTTTCAGTCATTTACTATCATCCTGACAGTCTGTCCATTCTGCTAAATTATCCATTTCCTGTTTCAGTCATTTACTATCATCCTGACTGTCTGTCCATTCTGCTAAATTATCCATGTCCTGTTTCAGTCAATTACTATCATCCTGACTGTCTGTCCATTGTGCTAAATTATCCATGTCCTGTTTCAGTCAATTACTATCATCCTGACTGTCTATCCATTCTGCTAAATTATCAATGTCCTGTTTCAGTCAATTACTATAATCCTGACTGACTATCCATTCTGCTAAACTATCCATGTCCTGTTTCAGACAATTACTATCATTCTGACTGTCTGTCCATGCTGCTAAACTATCAATGTCCTGTTTCGGTCAATTACTATCATCCTGACTGTCTATCCATGCTGCTAAACTATCCATGTCCAGTTTCAGTCAATTACTATCATCCTGACTGTCTGTCCATTCTGCTAAACTATCCATGTCCTGTTTCAGTCAATTACTATCATCCTGACTGTCTGTCCATTCTGCTAAATTATCAATGTCCTGTTTCAGTCAATTACTATCATCCTGACTGTCTGTCCATTCTGCTAAATTATCCATGTCCTGTTTCAATCAATTACTATCATCCTGACTCTCTGTCCATTCTGCTCAATTATCAATGTCCTGTTTCAGTCAATTACTATCATCCAGACTGTCTGTCCATTCTGCTAACCTATCAATGTCCTGTTTCAGTCAATTACTATCATCCAGACTGTCTGTCCATTCTGCTAAACTATCAATGTCCTGTTTCAGTCAATTACTATCATCCTGACTGTCTGTCCATTCTGCTAAACAATCAATGTCCTGTTTCAGTCAATTACTATTATCCTGACTATCTGTCCATACTGCTATACTATCAATGTCCTATTTCAGTCAATTACTTTCATCCTGACTCTCTGTGAATTCTGCAAAACTATCCATGTCCTATTTCAGTCAATTACTATCATCCTGACTGTCTACCATTCTGCTAACCTATCAATGTCCTGTTTCAGTCAATTACTATCATCCTGACTGTCTGTCCATTCTGCTAAACTATCAATGTCCTATTTCAGACAATAACTATCATCCTGACTGTCTGTCCATTCAGCTAAACTATCCAAGTCCTGTTTCAGTCATTTACTATCATCCTGACTGTCTGTCCATTCAGCTAAACTATCCAAGTCCTGTTTCAGTCATTTACTATCATCCTGACTGTATGTCCATTCTGCTAAACTATCCATGTCCTATTTCAGACAACAACTATCATCCTGACTGTCTGTCCATTCTGCTAACCTATCAATGTCCTGTTTCAGTCAATTACTATCATCCTGACTGTCTGTCCATTCTGCTAAATTATCCATGTCCTGTTTCAGTCAATTACGATCATCTTGACTGTCTGTCCATTCTGCTAAACTATCCATGTCCTGGTTCAGTCAATTACTATCATCCTGACTGTCTGTCCATTCTGCTAAACTATCAATGTCCTGTTTCAGTCAATTACTATCATCCTGACTGTCTGTCCATTCTGCTAAACTATCCATGTCCTGTTTCAGTCAATTACTATCATCCTGACTGTCTGTCCATTCTGCAAAACTATCAATGTCCTGTTTCAGTCAATTACTATCATCTTGACTGTCTGTCCATTCTGCTAAACTATCCATGTCCTGTTTCAGTCAATTACTATCATCCTGACTGTCTGTCCATTCTGCTAAACTATCCATGTCCTATTTCAGACAATAACTATCATCCTGACTGTCTGTCCATTCTGCTAAACTATCAATGTCCTGTTTCAGTCAATTACTATCATCCTGACTGTCTATCCATGCTGCTGAACTATCCAAGTCCTGTTTCAGTCAATTACTATCATCCTGACTGTCTGTCCATTCTGCTAAACTATCCATGTCCTGTTTCAGTCAATTACTATCATCCTGACTGTCTATCCATTCTGCTAAACTATCCATGTCCTGTTTCAGTCATTTACTATCATCCTGACTGTCTGACAATTCTGCTAAACTATCCATGTCCTGTTTCAGTCATTTACTATCATCCTGACTGTCTGTCCATTCTGCTAAATTGTCCATGTCCTGTTTCAGTCAATTACTATCATCCTGACTGTCTGTCCATTCTGCTAAATTATCCATGTCCTGTTTCAGTCAATTACTATCATCCTGACTGTGTGTCCATTCTGCTAAAATATCCATGTCCTGTTTCAGTCAATTACTATCATCCTGACTGTCTGTCCATTCTGCTAATCTATCAATGTCCTGTTTCAGTCAATTACTATCATCCTGACTGTCTATCCATGCTGCTAATCTATCAATGTCCTGTTTCAGTCAATTACTATCATCCTGACTCTCTGTCCATTCTGCTCAATTATCAATGTCCTGTTTCAGTCAATTACTATCATCCAGACTGTCTGTCCATTCTGCTAACCTATCAATCTCCTGTTTCAGTCAATTACTATCATCCTGACTGTCTGTCCATTCTGCTAAACTATCAATGTCCTGTTTCAGTCAATTACTATCATCCTGACTGTCTGTCCATTCTGCTAAACTATCAATGTCCTATTTCAGTCAATTACTATCATCCTGACTCTCTGTGAATGCTGCTAATCTATCCATGTCCTATTTCAGTCAATTACTATCATCCTGACTGTCTATCCATTCTGCTAACCTATCAATGTCCTGTTTCAGGCAATTACTATCATCCTGACTGTCTGTCCATTCTGCTAAACTATCCATGTCCTATTTCAGACAATAACTATCATCCTGACTGTCTGTCCATTCTGCAAACCTATCAATGTCCTGTTTCAGTCAATTACTATCATCCTGATCGTCTGTCCATTCTGCTAAACAATCAATGTCCTGTTTCAGTCAATTACTATCATCCTGACTCTCTATCCATTCTGCTAAACTATCAATCTCCTGTTTCAGTCATTTACTATCATCCTGACTGTCTGTCCATTCTGCTAAATTATCAATATCCTGTTTCAGTCAATTACTATCATCCTGACTGTCTTTCTTTTCTGCTAAACTATCCATGTCCTGTTTCAGTCAATTACTATCATCCTGACTGTCTGTCCATTCTGCTAAATTATCAATATCCTGTTTCAGTCAATTACTATCATCCTGACTGTCTGTCCATTCTGCTAAATTATCCATGTCCTGTTTCAGTCAATTATTATCATCCTGACTGTCTGTACATTCTGCTAAACTATCCATGTCCTGTTTCAGTCAATTACTATCATCCTGACTGTCTGTCCATACTGCTAAACTAACAATGTCCTGTTTCAGTCAATTACTATCATCCTGACTGTCTATCCATTCTGCTAAACTCTCCATGTCCTATTTCAGTCAATTACTATCATCCTGACTCTCTGTCCATTCTGCTAAACTATCCATGTCCTATTTCATTCAATTACTATCATCCTGACTGTCTATCCATTCTGCTAACCTATCAATGTCCTGTTTCAGTCAATTACTATCATCCTGACTCTCTGTCCATTCTGCTAAACTATCCATGTCCTATTTCATTCAATTACTATCATCCTGACTGTCTATCCATTCTGCTAACCTATCAATGTCCTGTTTCAGTCAATTACTATCATCCTGACGGTCTGTCCATTCTGCTAACCTATCAATGTCCTATTTCAGACAATAACTATCATCCTGACTGTCTGTCCATTCTGCTAAACTATCAATGTCCTATTTCAGACAATAACTATCATCCTGACTGTCTGTCCATTCAGCTAAACTATCCAAGTCCTGTTTCAGTCATTTACTATCATCCTGACTGTCTGTCCATTCTGCTAAACTATCCATGTCCTATTTCAGACAATAACTATCATCCTGACTGTCTGTCCATTCTGCTAACCTATCAATGTCCTGTTTCAGTCAATTACTATCATCCTGAATGTCTGTCCATTCTGCTAACCTATCAATGTCCTGTTTCAGTCAATTACTATCATCCTGACTCTCTGTCCATTCTGCTAAACTATCAGTCTCCTGTTTCAGTCATTTACTATCATCCTGACTGTCTGTCCATTCTGCTAAATTATCAATATCCTGTTTCAGTCAATTACTATCATCCTGACTGTCTTTCTTTTCTGCTAAACTATCCATGTCCTGTTTCAGTCAATTGCTATCATTCTGACTGTCTGTCCATTCTGCTAAATTATCAATATCCTGTTTCAGTCAATTACTATCATCCTGACTGTCTATCCATTCTGCTAAATTATCCATGTCCTGTTTCAGTCAATTACTATCATCTTGACTGTCTGTCCATTCTGCCAAACTATCCATGTCCTGTTTCAGTCAATTACTTTCATCCTGACTGTCTGTCCATTCTGCTAAACTATCAATGTCCTGTTTCAGTCAATTACTATCATCCTGACTGTCTGTCCATTCTGCTAAACTATCCATGTCCTGTTTCAGTCAATTACTATCATCCTGACTGTCTGTCCATTCTGCTAAACTATCAATGTCCTGTTTCAGTCAATTACTATCATCTTGACTGTCTGTCCATTCTGCTAAACTATCCATGTCCTGTTTCAGTCAATTACTATCATCCTGACTGTCTGTCCATTCTGCTAAACTATCCATGTCTTATTTCAGACAATAACTATCATCCTGACTGTCTATCCATGCTGCTGAACTATCCAAGTCCTGTTTCAGTCAATTACTATCATCCTGACTGTCTGTCCATTCTGCTAAACTATCCATGTCCTGTTTCAGTCAATTACTATCATCCTGACTGTCTGTCCATTCTGCTAAACTATCAATGTCCTGTTTCAGTCATTTACTATCATCCTGACTGTCTATCCATTCTGCTAACCTATCAATGTCCTGTTTCAGTCAATTACTATCATCCTGACTGTCTGTCCATTCTGCTAAACTATCAATGTCCTATTTCAGACAATAACTATCATCCTGACTGTCTGTCCATTCTGCTAAACTATCCAAGTCCTGTTTCAGTCATTTACTATCATCCTGACTGTCTGTCCATTCTGCTAAACTATCCATGTCCTATTTCAGACAATAACTATCATCCTGTCTGTCTGTCCATTCTGCTAACCTATCAATGTCCTGTTTCCGTCAATTACTATCATCTTGACTGTCTGTCCATTCTGCTAACCTATCAATGTCCTGTTTCAGTCAATTACTATCATCCTGACTCTCTGTCCATTCTGCTAAACTGTCAATCTCCTATTTCAGTCATTTACTATCATCCTGACTGTCTGTCCATTCTGCTAAATTATCAGTATCCTGTTTCAGTCAATTACTATCATCCTGACTGTCTTTCTTTTCTGCTAAACTATCGATGTCCTGTTTCAGTCAATTACTATCATCCTGACTGTCTGTCCATTCTGCTAAATTATCAATATCCTGTTTCAGTCAATTACTATCATCCTGACTGTCTGTCCATTCTGCTAAACTAACAATGTCCTGTTTCAGTCAATTACTATCATCCTGACTGTCTGTCCATACTGCTAAACTAACAATGTCCTGTTTCAGTCAATTACTATCATCCTGACTGTCTATCCATTCTGCTAAACTATCCATGTCCTGTTTCAGTCAATTACTATCATCCTGACAGTCTGTCCATTCTGCTAAACTATCAATGTCCTATTTCAGACAATAACTATCATCCTGACTGTCTGTCCATTCTGCTAAATTATCCATGTCCTGTTTCAGTCATTTACTATCATGCTGACTGTCTGTCCATTCTGCTAACCTATCAATGTCCTGTTTCAGTCATTTACTATCATCCTGACTGTCTATCCATTCTGCTAATCTATCAATGTCCAGTTTCAGTCAATTACTATCATCCTGACTGTCTGTCCATTCTGCGAAACTATCAATGTCCTGTTTCAGTCAATTACTATCATCCTGAATGTCTGTCCATTCTGCTAAACTATCCATGTCCTGTTTCAGTCAATGACAATCATCCTGAATGTCTGTCCATTCTGCTAACATATCAATGTCCTGTTTCAGACGATTACTATCATCATGACTGTCTATCAATTCTGCTAAACGATCCATGACCTGTTTCAGTCAATTACTATCATCCTGAATGTCTATCCATTCTGCTAAACTATCCATGTCCTGTTTCAGTCAATGACAATCATCCTGACTGTCTGTCCATTCTGCTAACATATCAATGTCCTGTTTCAGTCGATTACTATCATCCTGACTGTCTATCCATTCTGCTAAACTATCCATGACCTGTTTCAGTCAATTACTATCATCCTGACTGTCTGTCCATTCGGCTGAACTATCTATGTCCTGTTTCAGTCAATTACTATTATCCTGACTGTCTGTCCATTCTGCTAAACTATCAATGTCCTGTTTCAGTCAATTACTATTATCCTGACTGTCTGTCCATTCTGCTAAACTATCAATGTCCTGTTTCAGTCAATTACTATCATCCTGACAGTCCGTCCATTCTGCTAAACTATCAATGTCCTGTTTCAGTCAATTTCTATCATCCTGACTGTCTGTCCATTCTGCTAAACTATCCATGTCCTGTTTCAGTCAATTACTATCATCCTGACTGTCTATCCATTCTGCTAAACTATCCATGTCCTGTTTCAGTCAATTACTATCATCCTGACTGTCTATCCATTCTGCTAAACTATCCATGTCCTGTTTCAGACAATTACTATCATTCTGACTGTCTGTCCATTCTGCTAAACTATCAATGTCCTGTTTCAGACAATTACTATCATCCTGACTGTCTATCCATTCTGCTAAACTATCCATGTCCTGTTTCAGTCAATTACTATCATTCTGACTGTCTGTCCATTCTGCTAAACTATCCATGTCCTGTTTCAGTCAATTACTATCATTCTGACTGTCTGTCCATTCTGCGAAACTATCCATGTCCTGTTTCAGTCAATTACTATCATCCTGACTGTCCATCCATTCTGCTAAACTATCCATGTCCTGTTTCAGTCAATTACTATCATTCTGACTGTCTGTCCATTCTGCTAAACTATCAATGTCCTTTTTCAGTCAATTACTATCATCCTGAATGTCTGTCCATTCTGCTAAACTATCAATGTCCTGTTTCAGTCAATGACAATCATCCTGACTGTCTGTCCATTCTGCTAACATATCAATGTCCTGTTTCAGTCGATTACTATCATCCTGACTGTCTACCCATTCTGATAAACTATCCATGAGCTGTTTTAGTCAATTACTATCATCCTGAATGTCTGTCCATTCTGCTATACTATCCATGTCCTGTTTCAGTCAATGACAATCATCCTGACTGTCTGTCCATTCTGCTAACATATCAATGTCCTGTTTCAGTCGATTACTATCATCCTGACTGTCTACCCATTCTGCTAAACTATCCATGAGCTGTTTTAGTCAATTACTATCATGCTGAATGTCTGTCCATTCTGCTAAACTATCCATGTCCTGTTTCAGTAAATGACAATCATCCTGACTGTCTGTCCATTCTGCTAACATATCAATGCCCTGTTTCAGTCGATTACTATCATCCTGACTGTCTATCCATTCTGCTAAACTATCCATGACCTGTTTCAGTCAATTACTATCATCCTGACTGTCTGTCCATTCGGCTAAACTATCTATGTCCTGTTTCAGTCAATTACTATTATCCTGACTGTCTGTCCATTCTGCTAAACTATCAATGTCCTGTTTCAGTCAATTACTATTATCCTGACTGTCTGTCCATTCTGCTAAACTATCAATGTCCTGTTTCAGTCAATTACTATCATCCTGACAGTCTGTCCATTCTGCGAAACTATCAATGTCCTGTTTCAGTCAATTTCTATCATCCTGACTGTCTGTCCATTCTGCTAAACTATCCATGTCCTGTTTCAGTCAATTACTATCATCCTGACTGTCAATCCATTCTGCTAAACTATCCATGTCCTGTTTCAGTCAATTACTAAATTCCTGACTGTCTGTCCATTCTGCTAAACTATCCATGTCCTGTTTCAGTCAATTAATATCATCCTGACTGTCTGTCCATTCTGCTAAACTATCAATGTCCTGTTTCAGTCAATTACTATCATCCTGACTGTCTGTCCATTCTGCTAAACTATCAAAGTCCTGTTTCAGTCAATTACTATCATCCTGATCCTCTGTCCATTCTGCTAAACTATCCATGTCCTGTTTCAGTCAATTACTATCATCCTGACTGTCTGTCCATTCTGCTAAACTATCAATGTCCTGTTTCAGTCAATTACTATCATCCTGACTATCTGTCCATTCTGCTAAACTATCCATGTCCTGTTTCAGTCAATTACTAAATTCCTGACTGTCTGTCCATTCTGCTAAACTATCCATGTCCTGTTTCAGTCAATTACTATCATCCTGACTGTCTATCCATTCTGCTAAACTATCCATGTCCTGTTTCAGTCAATTACTATCATCCTGACTGTCTGTCCATTCTGCTAAACTATCAATGTCCTGTTTCAGTCAATTACTATCATCCTGACTGTCTATCCATTCTGCTAAACTATCAATGTCCTGTTTCAGTCAATTACTATCATCCTGACTGTCTGTCCATTCTGCTAAACTATCCATGTCCTGTTTCAGTCAATTACTATCATCCTGACTGTCTATCCATTCTGCTAAACTATCAATGTCCTGTTTCAGTCAATTACTATCATCCTGACTGTCTGTCCATTCTGCTATACTACCCATGTGCTGCTTCAGTCAATTACTATCATCCTGACTGTCTGTCCATTCTGCTAAACTATCAATGTCCTGTTTCAGTCAATTACTATCATCCTGACTATCTGTCCATTCTGCTAAACTATCCATGTCCTGTTTCAGTCAATTACTAAATTCCTGACTGTCTGTCCATTCTGCTAAACTATCCATGTCCTGTTTCAGTCAATTACTATCATCCTGACTGTCTATCCATTCTGCTAAACTATCCATGTCCTGTTTCAGTCAATTACTATCATCCTGACTGTCTGTCCATTCTGCTAAACTATCAATGCCCTGTTTCAGTCAATTACTATCATCCTGACTGTCTGTCCATTCTGCTAAACTATCCATGTCCTGTTTCAGTCAATTACTAAATTCCTGACTGTCTGTCCATTCTGCTAAACTATCCATGCCCTTTTTCAATCAATTACTATCATCCTGACTGTCTGTCCATTCTGCTAAACTATCCATGTCCTGTTTCAGTCAATTACTATCATCCTGACTGTCTATCCATTCTGCTAAACTATCCATGTCCTGTTTCAGTCAATTACTATCATCCTGACTGTCTATCCATTCTGCTAAACTATCCATGTCCTGTTTCAGTCAATTACTATCATTCTGACTGTCTGTCCATTCTGCTAAACTATCAATGTCCTTTTTCAGTCAATTACTATCATCCTGAATGTCTGTCCATTCTGCTAAACTATCCATGTCCTGTTTCAGTCAATGACAATCATCCTGACTGTCTGTCCATTCTGCTAACATATCAATGTCCTGTTTCAGTCGATTACTATCATCCTGACTGTCTACCCATTCTGCTAAACTATCCATGAGCTGTTTTAGTCAATTACTATCATCCTGAATGTCTGTCCATTCTGCTAAACTATCCATGTCCTGTTTCAGTAAATGACAATCATCCTGACTGTCTGTCCATTCTGCTAACATATCAATGCCCTGTTTCAGTCGATTACTATCATCCTGACTGTCTATCCATTCTGCTAAACTATCCATGACCTGTTTCAGTCAATTACTATCATCCTGACTGTCTGTCCATTCGGCTAAACTATCTATGTCCTGTTTCAGTCAATTACTATTATCCTGACTGTCTGTCCATTCTGCTAAACTATCAATGTCCTGTTTCAGTCAATTACTATTATCCTGACTGTCTGTCCATTCTGCTAAACTATCAATGTCCTGTTTCAGTCAATTACTATCATCCTGACAGTCTGTCCATTCTGCGAAACTATCAATGTCCTGTTTCAGTCAATTTCTATCATCCTGACTGTCTGTCCATTCTGCTAAACTATCCATGTCCTGTTTCAGTCAATTACTATCATCCTGACTGTCAATCCATTCTGCTAAACTATCCATGTCCTGTTTCAGTCAATTACTAAATTCCTGACTGTCTGTCCATTCTGCTAAACTATCCATGCCCTTTTCCAATCAATTACTATCATCCTGACTGTCTGTCCATTCTGCTAAACTATCCATGTCCTGTTTCAGTCAATTAATATCATCCTGACTGTCTGTCCATTCTGCTAAACTATCAATGTCCTGTTTCAGTCAATTACTATCATCCTGACTGTCTGTCCATTCTGCTAAACTATCAAAGTCCTGTTTCAGTCAATTACTATCATCCTGATCCTCTGTCCATTCTGCTAAACTATCCATGTCCTGTTTCAGTCAATTACTATCATCCTGACTGTCTGTCCATTCTGCTAAACTATCCATGTCCTGTTTCAGTCAGTTACTATCATCCTAACTGTCTGTCCATTCTGCTAAACTATCAATGTCCTGTTTCAAATAAATTACTATCATCCTGACTGTCTGTCCATTCTGCTAAACTATCAATGTCCTGTTTCAGTCAATTACTATCATCCTGACTGTCTGTCCATTCTGCTAAACTATCAAAGTCCTGTTTCAGTCAATTACTATCATCCTGATCCTCTGTCCATTCTGCTAAACTATCCATGTCCTGTTTCAGTCAATTACTATCATCCTGACTGTCTATCCATTCTGCTAAACTATCCATGTCCTGTTTCAGTCAATTACTATCATCCTGACTGTCTGTCCATTCTGCTAACATATCAATGCCCTGTTTCAGTCGATTACTATCATCCTGACTGTCTATCCATTCTGCTAAACTATCCATGACCTGTTTCAGTCAATTACTATCATCCTGACTGTCTGTCCATTCGGCTAAACTATCTATGTCCTGTTTCAGTCAATTACTATTATCCTGACTGTCTGTCCATTCTGCTAAACTATCAATGTCCTGTTTCAGTCAATTACTATTATCCTGACTGTCTGTCCATTCTGCTAAACTATCAATGTCCTGTTTCAGTCAATTACTATCATCCTGACAGTCTGTCCATTCTGCGAAACTATCAATGTCCTGTTTCAGTCAATTTCTATCATCCTGACTGTCCATTCTGCTAAACTATCCATGTCCTGTTTCAGTCAATTACTATCATCCTGACTGTCAATCCATTCTGCTAAACTATCCATGTCCTGTTTCAGTCAATTACTAAATTCCTGACTGTCTGTCTATTCTGCTAAACTATCCATGTCCTGTTTCAGTCAATTACTATCATCCTGACTGTCTATCCATTCTGCTAAACTATCCATGTCCTGTTTCAGTCAATTACTATCATCCTGACTGTCTGTCCATTCTGCTAAACTATCAATGCCCTGTTTCAGTCAATTACTATCATCCTGACTGTCTGTCCATTCTGCTAAACTATCCATGTCCTGTTTCAGTCAATTACTAAATTCCTGACTGTCTGTCCATTCTGCTAAACTATCCATGCCCTTTTTCAATCAATTACTATCATCCTGACTGTCTGTCCATTCTGCTAAACTATCCATGTCCTGTTTCAGTCAATTACTATCATCCTGACTGTCTATCCATTCTGCTAAACTATCCATGTCCTGTTTCAGTCAATTACTATCATCCTGACTGTCTATCCATTCTGCTAAACTATCCATGTCCTGTTTCAGTCAATTACTATCATTCTGACTGTCTGTCCATTCTGCTAAACTATCAATGTCCTTTTTCAGTCAATTACTATCATCCTGAATGTCTGTCCATTCTGCTAAACTATCCATGTCCTGTTTCAGTCAATGACAATCATCCTGACTGTCTGTCCATTCTGCTAACATATCAATGTCCTGTTTCAGTCGATTACTATCATCCTGACTGTCTACCCATTCTGCTAAACTATCCATGAGCTGTTTTAGTCAATTACTATCATCCTGAATGTCTGTCCATTCTGCTAAACTATCCATGTCCTGTTTCAGTAAATGACAATCATCCTGACTGTCTGTCCATTCTGCTAACATATCAATGCCCTGTTTCAGTCGATTACTATCATCCTGACTGTCTATCCATTCTGCTAAACTATCCATGACCTGTTTCAGTCAATTACTATCATCCTGACTGTCTGTCCATTCGGTTAAACTATCTATGTCCTGTTTCAGTCAATTACTATTATCCTGACTGTCTGTCCATTCTGCTAAACTATCAATGTCCTGTTTCAGTCAATTACTATTATCCTGACTGTCTGTCCATTCTGCTAAACTATCAATGTCCTGTTTCAGTCAATTACTATCATCCTGACAGTCTGTCCATTCTGCGAAACTATCAATGTCCTGTTTCAGTCAATTTCTATCATCCTGACTGTCTGTCCATTCTGCTAAACTATCAATGTCCTGTTTCAGTCAATTACTATCATCCTGACTGTCTATCCATTCTGCTAAACTATCAATGTCCTGTTTCAGTCAATTTCTATCATCCTGACTGTCTGTCCATTCTGCTAAACTATCCATGCCCTTTTCCAATCAATTACTATCATCCTGACTGTCTGTCCATTCTGCTAAACTATCCATGTCCTGTTTCAGTCAATTAATATCATCCTGACTGTCTGTCCATTCTGCTAAACTATCAATGTCCTGTTTCAGTCAATTACTATCATCCTGACTGTCTGTCCATTCTGCTAAACTATCAAAGTCCTGTTTCAGTCAATTACTATCATCCTGATCCTCTGTCCATTCTGCTAAACTATCCATGTCCTGTTTCAGTCAATTACTATCATCCTGACTGTCTGTCCATTCTGCTAAACTATCCATGTCCTGTTTCAGTCAGTTACTATCATCCTAACTGTCTGTCCATTCTGCTAAACTATCAATGTCCTGTTTCAAATAAATTACTATCATCCTGACTGTCTGTCCATTCTGCTAAAGTATCAATGTCCTGTTTCAGTCAATTACTATCATCCTGACTGTCTGTCCATTCTGCTAAACTATCAAAGTCCTGTTTCAGTCAATTACTATCATCCTGATCCTCTGTCCATTCTGCTAAACTATCCATGTCCTGTTTCAGTCAATTACTATCATCCTGACTGTCTATCCATTCTGCTAAACTATCCATGTCCTGTTTCAGTCAATTACTATCATCCTGACTGTCTGTCCATTCTGCTAACATATCAATGCCCTGTTTCAGTCGATTACTGTCATCCTGACTGTCTATCCATTCTGCTAAACTATCCATGACCTGTTTCAGTCAATTACTATCATCCTGACTGTCTGTCCATTCGGCTAAACTATCTATGTCCTGTTTCAGTCAATTACTATTATCCTGACTGTCTGTCCATTCTGCTAAACTATCAATGTCCTGTTTCAGTCAATTACTATTATCCTGACTGTCTGTCCATTCTGCTAAACTATCAATGTCCTGTTTCAGTCAATTACTATCATCCTGACAGTCTGTCCATTCTGCGAAACTATCAATGTCCTGTTTCAGTCAATTTCTATCATCCTGACTGTCTGTCCATTCTGCTAAACTATCCATGTCCTGTTTCAGTCAATTACTATCATCCTGACTGTCTGTCCATTCTGCTAAACTATCCATGTCCTGTTTCAGTCAATTACTATCATCCTGACTGTCTATCCATTCTGCTAAACTATCCATGTCCTGTTTCAGTCAATTACTAAATTCCTGACTGTCTGTCTATTCTGCTAAACTATCCATGCCCTTTTCCAATCAATTACTATCATCCTGACTGTCTGTCCATTCTGCTAAACTATCCATGTCCTGTTTCATTCAATTAATATCATCCTGACTGTCTGTCCATTCTGCTAAACTATCAAAGTCCTGTTTCAGTCAATTACTATCATCCTGATCCTCTGTCCATTCTGCTAAACTATCCATGTCCTGTTTCAGTCAATTACTATCATCCTGACTGTCTGTCCATTCTGCTAAACTATCCATGTCCTGTTTCAGTCAGTTACTATCATCCTAACTTTCTGTCCATTCTGCTAAACTATCAAAGTCCTGTTTCAGTCAATTACTATCATCCTGATCCTCTGTCCATTCTGCTAAACTATCCATGTCCTGTTTCAGTCAATTACTATCATCCTGACTGTCTGTCCATTCTGCTAAACTATCAAAGTCCTGTTTCAGTCAATTACTATCATCCTGACTGTCTGTCCATTCTGCTAAACTATCAAAGTCCTGTTTCAGTCAATTACTATCATCCTGACTGTCTGTCCATTCTGCTAAACTATCAAAGTCCTGTTTCAGTCAATTACTATCATCCTGATCCTCTGTCCATTCTGCTAAACTATCCATGTCCTGTTTCAGTCAATTACTATCATCCTGACTGTCTGTCCATTCTGCTAAACTATCCATGTCCTGTTTCAGTCAGTTACTATCATCCTAACTGTCTGTCCATTCTGCTAAACTATCAATGTCCTGTTTCAAACAATTAAGATCATCCTGACTGTCTGTCCATTCTGCTAAACTATCAATGTCCTGTTTCAGTCAATTACTATCATCCTGACTGTCTGTCCATTCTGCTAAACTATCAAAGTCCTGTTTCAGTCAATTACTATCATCCTGATCCTCTGTCCATTCTGCTAAACTATCCATGTCCTGTTTCAGTCAATTACTATCATCCTGACTGTCTATCCATTCTGCTAAACTATCCATGTCCTGTTTCAGTCAATTACTATCATCCTGACTGTCTATCCATTCTGCTAAACTATCAATGTCCTGTTTCAGTCAATTACTATCATCCTGACTGTCTGTCCATTCTGCTCAACTATCCATGTCCTGTTTCAGTCAATTACTATCATCCTGACGGTCTATCCATTCTGCTAAACTATCAATGTCCTGTTTCAGTCAATTACTATCATCCTGACTGTCTGTCCATTCTGCTATACTACCCATGTGCTGCTTCAGTCAATTACTATCATCCTGACTGTCTGTCCATTCTGCTAAACTATCAATGTCCTGTTTCAGTCAATTACTATCATCCTGACTATCTGTCCATTCTGCTAAACTATCCATGTCCTGTTTCAGTCAATTACTAAATTCCTGACTGTCTGTCCATTCTGCTAAACTATCCATGTCCTGTTTGAGTCAATTACTATCATCCTGACTGTCTATCCATTCTGCTAAACTATCCATGTCCTGTTTCAGTCAATTACTATCATCCTGACTGTCTGTCCATTCTGCTAAACTATCAATGTCCTGTTTCAGTCAATTACTGTCATCCTGACTGTCTGTCCATTCTGCTAAACTATCCATGTCCTGTTTCAGTCAATTACTAAATTCCTGACTGTCTGTCCATTCTGCTAAACTATCCATGCCCTTTTTCAATCAATTACTATCATCCTGACTGTCTGTCCATTCTGCTAAACTATCCATGTCCTGTTTCAGTCAATTACTATCATCCTGACTGTCTATCCATTCTGCTGAACTATCCATGTCCTGTTTCAGTCAATTACTATCATCCTGACTGTCTGTCCATTCTGCTAAACTATCCATGTCCTGTTTCAGTCAATTACTAAATTCCTGACTGTCTGTCCATTCTGCTAAACTATCCATGCCCTTTTTCAATCAATTACTATCATCCTGACTGTGTGTCCATTCTGCTAAACTATCCATGTCCTGTTTCAGTCAATGACTATCATCCTGACTGTCTGTCCATTCTGCTAAACTATCCATGTCCTGTTTCAGTCAATTACTAAATTCCTGACTGTCTGTCCATTCTGCTAAACTATCCATGCCCTTTTTCAATCAATTACTATCATCCTGACTGTGTGTCCATTCTGCTAAACTATCCATGTCCTGTTTCAGTCAATTACTATCATCCTGACTGTCTGTCCATTCTGCTAAACTATCAATGTCCTGTTTCAGTCAATTACTATCATCCTGACTGTCTGTCCATTCTGCTAAACTATCAAAGTCCTGTTTCAGTCAATTACTATCATCCTGATCCTCTGTCCATTCTGCGAAACTATCCATGTCCTGTTTCAGTCAATTACTATCATCCTGACTGTCTATCCGTTCTGCTAAACTATCCATGTCCTGTTTCAGTCAATTACTATCATCCTGACTGTCTATCCATTCTGCTAAACTTTCAATGTCCTGTTTCAGTCAATTACTATCATCCTGACTGTCTGTCCATTCTGCTAAACTATCCATGTCCTGTTTCAGTCAATTACTATCATCCTGACTAACTATCCATTCTGCTAAACTATCAATGTCCTGTTTCAGTCAATTACTATCATCCTGACTGTCTGTCCATTCTGCAATACTACCCATGTCCTGCTTCAGTCAATTACTATCATCCTGACTGTCTTTCTTTTCTGCTAAACTATCAATGTCCTGCTTCAGTCAATTACTATCATCCTGACTGTCTATCCATTCTGCTAAACTATCCATGTCCTGTTTCAGTCAATTACTATCATCCTGACTGGCTGTCCATTCTGCTAAACTATCAATGTCCTGTTTCAGTCAATTACTATCATCCTGACTGTCGCTCCATTCTGCTAAACTATCAATGTCCTGTTTCAGTCAATTACTATCATCCTGACTGTCTGTCCATTCTGCTAAATTATCAATATCCTGTTTCAGTCAATTACTATCATCCTGACTGTCTGTCCATTCTGCTAAACTAACAATGTCCTGTTTCAGTCAATTGCTATCATCCTGAACCTCTGTCCATTCTGCTAAACTATCAATGTCCTGTTTCAGTCAATTACTATCATCCTGACTGTCTGTCCATTCTGCTAAACTATCCATGTCCTGTTTCAGTCAATTACTATCATCCAGACTGTCTATTCATTCTGCTAAACTATCCATGTCCTGTTTCAGTCAATTACTATCATCCTGACTGTCTGTCCATTCTGCTAATCTATCAATGTCCTGTTTCAGTCAATTACTATCATCCTGACTGTCTCTCCATTCTGCTAAACTATCAATGTCCTGTTTCAGTCAATTACTATCATCCTGACTGTCTGTCCATTCTGCTAAACTATCGATGTCCTGTTTCAGTCAATTACTATCATTCTGACTGTCTGTCCATTCTGCTAAACTATCAATGTCCTGTTTCAGACAATTACTATCATCCTGACTGTCTGTCCATTCTGCTAAACTGTCCATGTCCTGTTTCAGTCAATTACTATCATCCTGACTGTCTGTCCATTCTGCTAAACTATCCATGTCCTGTTTCAGTCAATTACTATCATTCTGACTGTCTGTCCATTCTGCTAAACTATCCATGTCCTGTTTCAGTCAATTACTATCATTCTGACTGTCTGTCCATTCTGCTAAACTATCCATGTCCTGTTTCATTCAATTACTATCATCCTGATTCTCTGCCCATTCTGCTAAACTATCAATGTCCTGTTTCAGACAATTACTATCATCCTGACTGTCTGTCCATTCTGCTAAACTATCAATGTCCTGTTTCAGTCAATTACTATCATCCTGACTGTCTATCCATTCTGCTAAACTATCCATGTCCTGTTTCAGTCAATTACTATCATCCTGACTGTCTGTCCATTCTGCTAAACTATCAATGTCCTGTTTCAGTCAATTACTATCATCCTGACTGTCTGTCCATTCTGCTAAACTATCCATGTCCTGTTTCAGTCAATTACTAAATTCCTGACTGTCTGTCCATTCTGCTAAACTATCCATGCCCTTTTTCAATCAATTACTATCATCCTGACTGTCTGTCCATTCTGCTAAACTATCCATGTCCTGTTTCAGTCAATTACTATCATCCTGACTGTCTGTCCATTCTGCTAAATTATCAATATCCTGTTTCAGTCAATTACTATCATCCTGACTGTCTGTCCATTCTGCTAAACTAACAATGTCCTATTTCAGTCAATTGCTATCATCCTGAACCTCTGTCCATTCTGCTAAACTATCAATGTCCTGTTTCAGTCAATTACTATCATCCTGACTGTCTGTCCATTCTGCTTAACTATCCATTTCCTGTTTAAGTCAATGACTATCATCCTGACTCGCTGTCCATTCTGCTAATCTATCCATGTCCTGTTTCAGTCAATTACTATCATCCTGACTGTCTGTCCATTCTGCTAAACTATCAATGTCCTGTTTCAGTCAATTACTATCATCCTGACTGTCTGTCCATTCTGCTAAACTATCGTTGTCCTGTTTCAGTCAATTACTATCATTCTGACTGTCTGTCCATTCTGCTAAACTATCAATGTCCTGTTTCAGACAATTACTATCATCCTGACTGTCTGTCCATTCTGCTAAAATGTCCATGTCCTGTTTCAGTCAATTACTATCATCCTGACTGTCTGTACATTCTGCTAAACTATCCATGTCCTGTTTCAGTCAATTACTATCATTCTGACTGTCTGTCCATTCTGCTAAACTATCCATGTCCTGTTTCAGTCAATTACTATCATTCTGACTGTCTGTCCATTCTGCTAAACTATCCATGTCCTGTTTCAGTCAATTACTATCATCCTGACTGTCTGCCCATTCTGCTAAACTATCAATGTCCTGTTTCAGACAATTACTATCATCCTGACTGTCTGTCCATTCTGCTAAACTATCAATGTCCTGTTTCAGTCAATTACTATCATCCTGACTGTCTATCCATTCTGCTAAACCATCAATGTCCTGTTTCAGTCAATTACTATCATTCTGACTGTCTGTCCATTCTGCTAAACTATCCATGTCCTGTTTCAGTCAATTACTATCATTCTGACTGTCTGTCCATTCTGCTAAACTATCCATGTCCTGTTTCAGTCAATTACTATCATCCTGACTGTCTGCCCATTCTGCTAAACTATCAATGTCCTGTTTCAGTCAATTACTATCATCCTGACTGTCTGCCCATTCTGCTAAACTATCAATGTCCTGTTTCAGTCAATGACTATCATCCTGACCGTGTGTCCATTCTGCTAAACTATCCATGTCCTGTTTCAGTCAATTACTATAATCCTGACTGTCTGTCCATTCTGCTAAACTAACAATGTCCCGTTTCAGTCAATTACTATCATCCTGACTGTCTGTCCATTCTGCTAAACTCTCCATGTCCTGTTTCAGTCAATTACTATAATCCTGACTGTCTGTCCATTCTGCTAAACTATCAATGTCCCGTTTCAGTCAATTACTATCATCCTGACTGTCTGTCCATTCTGCTAAACTATCCATGTCCAGTTTCAGTCAATTACTATCATCCTGACTCGCTGTCCATTCTGCTAATCTATCAATGTCCTGTTTCAGTCAATTACTATCATCCTGACTGTCTGTCCATTCTGCTAAACTATCCATCTCCTGTTTCAGTCAATTACTATCATCCTGACTGTCTGTCCATTCTGCTAAACTATCCATGTCCTGTTTCAATCAATTACTATCATCCTGACTCTCTATCCATTCTGCTAAACTATCCATGTCCTGTTTCAGTCAATTACTATCATTCTGACTCGCTGTCCATTCTGCTAATCTATCCATGTCCTGTTTCAGTCAATTACTATCATCCAGACTGTCTGTCCACTCTGCTAATCTATCCATGTCGTGTTTCAGTCAATTACTATCATCCTGACTGTCTGTCCATTCTGCTAAATTATCAATGTCCTGTTTCAGTCAATTACTATCATCCAGACTGTCTGTCCATTCTGCTAAACTATCAATGTCCTGTTTCTGTCAATTACTATCATCCAGACTGTCTATCCATTCTGCTAAACTATCCATGTCCTGTTTCAGTCAATTACTATCATCCTGACTGTCTGTCCATTCTGCTAAATTATCCATGTCCTGTTTCAGTCAATTACTATCATCCTGACTCTCTGTCCATTCTGCTCAATGATCAATGTACTGTATCAGTCAATTACTATCATCCAGACTTTCTGTCCATTCTGCTAAACTATCAATGTCCTGTTTCAGTCAATTACTATCATCCTGACTGTCTGTCCATTCTGCTAAACTATCCATGTCCTGTTTCAGTCAATTACTATCATCCTGACTGTCTGTCCATTCTGCCAATCTATCCATGTCCTGTTTCAGTCAATTACTATCATCCTGACTCTCTGTCCATTCTGCAAAACTATCCATGTCCTGTTTCAGTCAATGACTATCATCCTGACTGTGTGTCCATTCTGCTAAACTATCAATGTCCTGTTTCAGTCAATTACTATCATCCTGACTGTCTGTCCATTCTGCTAAACTATCCATGTCCTGTTTCAGTCAATTACTATCATCCTGACTGTCTGTCCATTCTGCCAATCTATCCATGTCCTGTTTCAGTCAATTACTATCATCCTGACTCTCTGTCCATTCTGCAAAACTGTCCATGTCCTGTTTCAGTCAATGACTATCATCCTGACTGTGTGTCCATTCTGCTAAACTATCCATGTCCTGTTTCAGTCAATGACTATCATCCTGACTGTGTGTCCATTCTGCTAAACTATCCATGTCCTGTTTCAGTCAATTACTATCATCCTGACTGTGTGTCCATTCTGCTAAACTATCCATGTCCTGTTTCAGTCAATGACTATCATCCTGACCGTGTGTCCATTCTGCTAAACTATCCATGTCCTACTTCAGTCAATGACTATCATCCTGACTGTGTGTCCATTCTGCTAAACTATCCATGTCCTGTTTCAGTCAATGACTATCATCCTGACCGTGTGTCCATTCTGCTAAACTATCCATGTCCTACTTCAGTCAATTACTATTATTCTGACTGACTGTCCATTCTGCTAAACTATCCATGTCCTGTTTCAGTCAATTACTATTATTCTGACTGTCTGTCCATTCTGCTAAACTATCCATGTCCTTTTTCAGTCAATTACTATTATTCTGACTGTCTGTCCATTCTGCTAAACTATCCATGTCGTTTTTCAGTCAATTACTATCATCCTGACTGTCTGTCCATTCTGCTGAACTATCCATGTCCTGTTTCAGTCAATTACTATCATCCTGACTGTCTGTCCATTCTGCTAAACTATCAATGTCCTGTTTCAGTCAATTACTATCATTCTGACTGTCTGTCCATTCTGCTAAACTATCCATGTCCTGTTTCAGTCAGTTACTATCCTCCTGACTGTCTGTCCATTCTGCTAAACTATCCATGTCCTTTTTCAGTCAATTACTATCATCCTGACTGTCTGTCCATTCTGCTAAACTATCCATGTCCTGTTTCAGTCAATTACTATCATCCTGACTGTCTGTCCATTCTGCTAAACTATCAATGTCCTGTTTCAGTCAATTACTATCATCCTGACTGTCTATCCATTCTGCTAAACTATCCATGTCCTGTTTCAGTCAATTACTATCATCCTGACTGTCTGTCCATTCTGCTAAATTATCCATGTCCTGTTTCAGTCAATTACTATCATCCTGACTCTCTGTCCATTCTGCTCAATGATCAATGTACTGTATCAGTCAATTACTATCTTCCAGACTTTCTGTCCATTCTGCTAAACTATCAATGTCCTGTTTCAGTCAATTACTATCATCCTGACTGTCTGTCCATTCTGCTAAACTATCCATGTCCTGTTTCAGTCAATTACTATCTTCCTGACTGTCTGTC
Organism: Heterodontus francisci; assembly: GCF_036365525.1. Classification (NCBI taxonomy): domain Eukaryota; kingdom Metazoa; phylum Chordata; class Chondrichthyes; order Heterodontiformes; family Heterodontidae; genus Heterodontus; species Heterodontus francisci. The sequence goes on from NW_027140186.1 coordinate 71,955, forward strand.
CATTCTGCCAATCTATCCATGTCCTGTTTCAGTCAATTACTATCATCCTGACTCTCTGTCCATTCTGCAAAACTATCCATGTCCTGTTTCAGTCAATGACTATCATCCTGACTGTGTGTCCATTCTGCTAAACTATCCATGTCCTGTTTCAGTCAATTACTATTATTCTGACTGTCTGTCCATTCTGCTAAACTATCAATGTCCTGTTTCAGTCAATTACTATCATCCTGACTGTCTGTCCATTCTGCTAAACTATCCATGTCCTGTTTCAGTCAATTACTATAATCCTGACTGTCTGTCCATTCTGCTAAACTATCCATGTCCTGTTTCAGTCAATTACTATCATCCTGACTGTCTGTCCATTCTGCTAAACTATCAATGTCCTGTTTCAGTCAATTACTATCATCCTGACTGTCTATCCATTCTGCCATACTATCCATGTCCTGTTTCAGTCAATTACTATCATTCTGACTGTCCATTCTGCTAAACTATCCATGTCCTGTTTCAGTCAATGACTATCATCCTGACTGTGTGTCCATTCTGCTAAACTATCCATGTCCTGTTTCAGTCAATGACTATCATCCTGACCGTGTGTCCATTCTGCTAAACTATCCATGTCCTGTTTCAGTCAATTACTATCATTCTGACTGTCCATTCTGCTAAACTATCCATGTCCTGTTTCAGTCAATGACTATCATCCTGACTGTGTGTCCATTCTGCTAAACTATCCATGTCCAGTTTCAGTCAATGACTATCATCCTGACCGTGTGTCCATTCTGCTAAACTATCCATGTCCTACTTCAGTCAATTACTATTATTCTGACTGTCTGTCCATTCTGCTAAACTATCCATGTCCTACTTCAGTCAATGACTATCATCCTGACTGTGTGTCCATTCTGCTAAACTATCCATGTCCTGTTTCAGTCAATGACTATCATCCTGACCGTGTGTCCATTCTGCTAAACTATCCATGTCCTACTTCAGTCAATTACTATTATTCTGACTGTCTGTCCATTCTGCTAAACTATCCATGTCCTACTTCAGTCAATGACTATCATCCTGACTGTGTGTCCATTCTGCTAAACTATCCATGTCCTGTTTCAGTCAATGACTATCATCCTGACCGTGTGTCCATTCTGCTAAACTATCCATGTCCTACTTCAGTCAATGACTGTCATCCTGACTGTGTGTCCATTCTGCTAAACTATCCATGTCCTGTTTCAGTCAATGACTATCATCCTGACCGTGTGTCCATTCTGCTAAACTATCCATGTCCTACTTCAGTCAATTACTATTATTCTGACTGACTGTCCATTCTGCTAAACTATCCATGTCCTTTTTCAGTCAATTACTATTATTCTGACTGTCTGTCCATTCTGCTAAACTATCCATGTCCTTTTTCAGTCAATTACTATCATCCTGACTGTCTGTCCATTCTGCTGAACTATCCATGTCCTGTTTCAGTCAATTACTATCATCCTGACTGTCTGTCCATTCTGCTAAACTATCAATGTCCTGTTTCAGTCAATTACTATCATTCTGACTGTCTGTCCATTCTGCTAAACTATCCATGTCCTTTTTCAGTCAATTACTATCATCCTGACTGTCTGTCCATTCTGCTGAACTATCCATGTCCTGTTTCAGTCAATTACTATCATCCTGACTGTCTGTCCATTCTGCTAAACTATCAATGTCCTGTTTCAGTCAATTACTATCATTCTGACTGTCTGTCCATTCTGCTAAACTATCAATGTCCTGTTTCAGTCAATTACTATCATTCTGACTGTCTGTCCATTCTGCTAAACTATCCATGTCCTTTTTCAGTCAATTACTATCATCCTGACTGTCTGTCCATTCTGCTGAACTATCCATGTCCTGTTTCAGTCAATTACTATCATCCTGACTGTCTGTCCATTCTGCTAAACTATCAATGTCCTGTTTCAGTCAATTACTATCATTCTGACTGTCTGTCCATTCTGCTAAACTATCCATGTCCTGTTTCAGTCAATTACTATTATTCTGACTGTCTGTCCATTCTGCTAAACTATCCATGTCCTTTTTCAGTCAATTACTATTATTCTGACTGTCTGTCCATTCTGCTAAACTATCCATGTCCTTTTTCAGTCAATTACTATCATCCTGACTGTCTGTCCATTCTGCTGAACTATCCATGTCCTGTTTCAGTCAATTACTATCATCCTGACTGTCTGTCCATTCTGCTAAACTATCAATGTCCTGTTTCAGTCAATTACTATCATTCTGACTGTCTGTCCATTCTGCTAAACTATCCATGTCCTGTTTCAGTCAGTTACTATCCTCCTGACTGTCTGTCCATTCTGCTAAACTATCAATGTCCTGTTTCAGTCAATTACTATCATCCTGACTGTCTATCCATTCTGCCATACCATCCATGTCCTGTCTCAGTCAATTACTATCATTCTGGCTGTCCATTCTGCGAATCTATCCATGTCCTGTTTCAGTCAATTACTATCATTCTGACTGTCTGTCCATTCTGCTAAACTATCAATGTCCTGTTTCAGTCAATTACTATCATCTTGACTGTCTATCCATTCTGCTAAACTATCCATGTCCTGTTTCAGTCAATTACTATCATTCTGACTGTCTGTCCATTCTGCTAAAATACCAATGTCCTGTTTCAGTCAATTACTATCATCCTGACTGTCTGTCCATTCTGCTAAACTATCCATGTCCTGTTTCAGTCAATTACTATAATCCTGACTGTCTGTCCATTCTGCTAAACTATCAATGTCCCGTTTCAGTCAATTACTATCATCCTGACTGTCTGTCCATTCTGCTAAACTATCCATGTCCTGTTTCAGTCAATTACTATCATCCTGACTCGCTGTCCATTCTGCTAATCTATCAATGTCCTGTTTCAGTCAATTACTATCATCCTGACTGTCTGTCCATTCTGCTAAACTATCCATCTCCTGTTTCAGTCAATTACTATCATCCTGACTGTCTGTCCATTCTGCTAAACTATCCATGTCCTGTTTCAATCAATTACTATCATCCTGACTCTCTATCCATTCTGCTAAACTATCCATGTCCTGTTTCAGTCAATTACTATCATTCTGACTCGCTGTCCATTCTGCTAATCTATCCATGTCCTGTTTCAGTCAATTACTATCATCCAGACTGTCTGTCCACTCTGCTAATCTATCCATGTCGTGTTTCAGTCAATTACTATCATCCTGACTGTCTGTCCATTCTGCTAAATTATCAATGTCCTGTTTCAGTCAATTACTATCATCCAGACTGTCTGTCCATTCTGCTAAACTATCAATGTCCTGTTTCTGTCAATTACTATCATCCAGACTGTCTATCCATTCTGCTAAACTATCCATGTCCTGTTTCAGTCAATTACTATCATCCTGACTGTCTGTCCATTCTGCTAAATTATCCATGTCCTGTTTCAGTCAATTACTATCATCCTGACTCTCTGTCCATTCTGCTCAATGATCAATGTACTGTATCAGTCAATTACTATCATCCAGACTTTCTGTCCATTCTGCTAAACTATCAATGTCCTGTTTCAGTCAATTACTATCATCCTGACTGTCTGTCCATTCTGCTAAACTATCCATGTCCTGTTTCAGTCAATTACTATCATCCTGACTGTCTGTCCATTCTGCCAATCTATCCATGTCCTGTTTCAGTCAATTACTATCATCCTGACTCTCTGTCCATTCTGCAAAACTATCCATGTCCTGTTTCAGTCAATGACTATCATCCTGACTGTGTGTCCATTCTGCTAAACTATCAATGTCCTGTTTCAGTCAATTACTATCATCCTGACTGTCTGTCCATTCTGCTAAACTATCCATGTCCTGTTTCAGTCAATTACTATCATCCTGACTGTCTGTCCATTCTGCCAATCTATCCATGTCCTGTTTCAGTCAATTACTATCATCCTGACTCTCTGTCCATTCTGCAAAACTATCCATGTCCTGTTTCAGTCAATGACTATCATCCTGACTGTGTGTCCATTCTGCTAAACTATCCATGTCCTGTTTCAGTCAATGACTATCATCCTGACTGTGTGTCCATTCTGCTAAACTATCCATGTCCTGTTTCAGTCAATTACTATAATTCTGACTGTCTGTCCATTCTGCTAAACTATCCATGTCCTGTTTCAGTCAATTACTATCATCCTGACTGTCTGTCCATTCTGCTAAACTATCAATGTCCTGTTTCAGTCAATTACTATCATCCTGACTGTCTATCCATTCTGCCATACTATCCATGTCCTGTTTCAGTCAATTACTATCATTCTGACTGTCCATTCTGCTAAACTATCCATGTCCTGTTTCAGTCAATGACTATCATCCTGACTGTGTGTCCATTCTGCTAAACTATCCATGTCCTGTTTCAGTCAATGACTATCATCCTGACCGTGTGTCCATTCTGCTAAACTATCCATGTCCTACTTCAGTCAATTACTATTATTCTGACTGTGTGTCCATTCTGCTAAACTATCCATGTCCTACTTCAGTCAATGACTATCATCCTGACTGTGTGTCCATTCTGCTAAACTATCCATGTCCTGTTTCAGTCAATGACTATCATCCTGACCGTGTGTCCATTCTGCTAAACTATCCATGTCCTACTTCAGTCAATTAATATTATTCTGACTGACTGTCCATTCTGCTAAACTATCCATGTCCTGTTTCAGTCAATTACTATTATTCTGACTGTCTGTCCATTCTGCTAAACTATCCATGTCCTTTTTCAGTCAATTACTATTATTCTGACTGTCTGTCCATTCTGCTAAACTATCCATGTCCTTTTTCAGTCAAGTACTATCATCCTGACTGTCTGTCCATTCTGCTGAACTATCCATGTCCTGTATCAGTCAATTACTATCATCCTGACTGTCTGTCCATTCTGCTAAACTATCAATGTCCTGTTTCAGTCAATTACTATCATTCTGACTGTCTGTCCATTCTGCTAAACTATCCATGTCCTGTTTCAGTCAGTTACTATCCTCCTGACTGTCTGTCCATTCTGCTAAACTATCCATGTCCTTTTTCAGTCAATTACTATCATCCTGACTGTCTGTCCATTCTGCTAAACTATCCATGTCCTGTTTCAGTCAATTACTATCATCCTGACTGTCTGTCCATTCTGCTAAACTATCAATGTCCTGTTTCAGTCAATTACTATCATCCTGACTGTCTATCCATTCTGCTAAACTATCCATGTCCTGTTTCAGTCAATTACTATCATCCTGACTGTCTGTCCATTCTGCTAAATTATCCATGTCCTGTTTCAGTCAATTACTATCATCCTGACTCTCTGTCCATTCTGCTCAATGATCAATGTACTGTATCAGTCAATTACTATCTTCCAGACTTTCTGTCCATTCTGCTAAACTATCAATGTCCTGTTTCAGTCAATTACTATCATCCTGACTGTCTGTCCATTCTGCTAAACTATCCATGTCCTGTTTCAGTCAATTACTATCATCCTGACTGTCTGTCCATTCTGCCAATCTATCCATGTCCTGTTTCAGTCAATTACTATCATCCTGACTCTCTGTCCATTCTGCAAAACTATCCATGTCCTGTTTCAGTCAATGACTATCATCCTGACTGTGTGTCCATTCTGCTGAACTATCCATGTCCTGTTTCAGTCAATTAATATTATTCCGACTGTCTGTCCATTCTGCTAAACTATCAATGTCCTGTTTCAGTCAATGAGTATCATCCTGACTGTCTGTCCATTCTGCTAAACTATCCATGTCCTGTTTCAGTCAATTACTATAATCCTGACTGTCTGTCCATTCTGCTAAACTATCCATGTCCTGTTTCAGTCAATTACTATCATCCTGACTGTCTGTCCATTCTGCTAAACTATCAATGTCCTGTTTCAGTCAATTACTATCATCCTGACTGTCTATCCATTCTGCCATACTATCCATGTCCTGTTTCAGTCAATTACTATCATTCTGACTGTCCATTCTGCTAAACTATCCATGTCCTGTTTCAGTCAATGACTATCATCCTGACTGTGTGTCCATTCTGCTAAACTATCCATGTCCTGTTTCAGTCAATGACTATCATCCTGACCGTGTGTCCATTCTGCTAAACTATCCATGTCCTGTTTCAGTCAATTACTATCATTCTGACTGTCCATTCTGCTAAACTATCCATGTCCTGTTTCAGTCAATGACTATCATCCTGACTGTGTGTCCATTCTGCTAAACTATCCATGTCCTGTTTCAGTCAATGACTTTCATCCTGACCGTGTGTCCATTCTGCTAAACTATCCATGTCCTACTTCAGTCAATTACTATTATTCTGACTGTCTGTCCATTCTGCTAAACTATCCATGTCCTACTTCAGTCAATGACTATCATCCTGACTGTGTGTCCATTCTGCTAAACTATCCATGTCCTGTTTCAGTCAATGACTATCATCCTGACCGTGTGTCCATTCTGCTAAACTATCCATGTCCTACTTCAGTCAATTACTATTATTCTGACTGTCTGTCCATTCTGCTAAACTATCCATGTCCTACTTCAGTCAATGACTATCATCCTGACTGTGTGTCCATTCTGCTAAACTATCCATGTCCTGTTTCAGTCAATGACTATCATCCTGACCGTGTGTCCATTCTGCTAAACTATCCATGTCCTACTTCAGTCAATGACTGTCATCCTGACTGTGTGTCCATTCTGCTAAACTATCCATGTCCTGTTTCAGTCAATGACTATCATCCTGACCGTGTGTCCATTCTGCTAAACTATCCATGTCCTACTTCAGTCAATTACTATTATTCTGACTGACTGTCCATTCTGCTAAACTATCCATGTCCTTTTTCAGTCAATTACTATTATTCTGACTGTCTGTCCATTCTGCTAAACTATCCATGTCCTTTTTCAGTCAATTACTATCATCCTGACTGTCTGTCCATTCTGCTGAACTATCCATGTCCTGTTTCAGTCAATTACTATCATCCTGACTGTCTGTCCATTCTGCTAAACTATCAATGTCCTGTTTCAGTCAATTACTATCATTCTGACTGTCTGTCCATTCTGCTAAACTATCCATGTCCTTTTTCAGTCAATTACTATCATCCTGACTGTCTGTCCATTCTGCTGAACTATCCATGTCCTGTTTCAGTCAATTACTATCATCCTGACTGTCTGTCCATTCTGCTAAACTATCAATGTCCTGTTTCAGTCAATTACTATCATTCTGACTGTCTGTCCATTCTGCTAAACTATCAATGTCCTGTTTCAGTCAATTACTATCATTCTGACTGTCTGTCCATTCTGCTAAACTATCCATGTCCTTTTTCAGTCAATTACTATCATCCTGACTGTCTGTCCATTCTGCTGAACTATCCATGTCCTGTTTCAGTCAATTACTATCATCCTGACTGTCTGTCCATTCTGCTAAACTATCAATGTCCTGTTTCAGTCAATTACTATCATTCTGACTGTCTGTCCATTCTGCTAAACTATCCATGTCCTGTTTCAGTCAATTACTATTATTCTGACTGTCTGTCCATTCTGCTAAACTATCCATGTCCTTTTTCAGTCAATTACTATTATTCTGACTGTCTGTCCATTCTGCTAAACTATCCATGTCCTTTTTCAGTCAATTACTATCATCCTGACTGTCTGTCCATTCTGCTGAACTATCCATGTCCTGTTTCAGTCAATTACTATCATCCTGACTGTCTGTCCATTCTGCTAAACTATCAATGTCCTGTTTCAGTCAATTACTATCATTCTGACTGTCTGTCCATTCTGCTAAACTATCCATGTCCTGTTTCATGCAATTACTATCATCCTGACTGTCTGTCCATTCTGCTAAACTATCCATATCCTTTTTCAGTCAATTACTAACATCCTGACTGTCTGTCCATTCTGCTAAACTATCAATGTCCTGTTTCAGTCAATTACTATCATCCTGACTGTCTATCCATTCTGCCATACCATCCATGTCCTGTCTCAGTCAATTACTATCATTCTGGCTGTCCATTCTGCGAATCTATCCATGTCCTGTTTCAGTCAATTACTATCATTCTGACTGTCTGTCCATTCTGCTAAACTATCAATGTCCTGTTTCAGTCAATTACTATCATCTTGACTGTCTATCCATTCTGCTAAACTATCCATGTCCTGTTTCAGTCAATTACTATCATTCTGACTGTCTGTCCATTCTGCTAAAATACCAATGTCCTGTTTCAGTCAATTACTATCATCCTGACTGTCTATCCATTCTGCTAAACTATCAATGTCCTGTTTCAGTCAATTACTATCATCCTGACCGTCTGTCCATTCTGCTAAACTATCAATGTCCTGTTTCAGTCAATTACTATCATCCTGACTGTCTGTCCTTTCTGCTAAACTATCAATGTCCTGTTTCAGTCAATTACGATCATCCTGATCCTCTGTCCATTCTGCTAAACTATCCATGTCCTGTTCCAGTCAATTACTATCATCCTGACTGTCTGTCCATTCTGCTAAACGATCAATGTCCTGTTTCAGTCAATGACTATCATCCTGACTGTCTGTCCATTCTGCTAAACTATGAATGTCCTGTTTCAGTCAATTACTATCATCCTGATCCTCTGTCCATTCTGCTAAACTATCCATGTCCTGTTTCAGTCAATTACTATCATCCTGACTGTCTATTCATTCTTCTAAACTATCAATGTCCTGTTTCAGTCAATTACTATCATCCTGACTGACTGTCCATTCTGCTAAACTATCCATGTCCTGTTTCAGTCAATTACTATCATCCTGACTGTCTATCCATTCTGCTAAACAATCAATGTCCTGTTTCAGTCAATTACTATCATCCTGACTGTCTGTCCATTCTGCTAAACTATCCATGTCCTGTTTCAGTCAATTACTATCATCCTGACTGTCTGTCCATTCTGCCAATCTATCCATGTCCTGTTTCAGTCAATTACTATCATCCTGACTCTCTGTCCATTCTGCTAAACTATCCATGTCCTGTTTCAGTCAATTACTATCATCCTGACTGTCTGTCCATTCTGCCAATCTATCCATGTCCTGTTTCAGTCAATTACTATCATCCTGACTGTCTGTCCATTCTGCCAATCTATCCATGTCCTGTTTCAGTCAATTACTATTATCCTGACTCTCTGTCCATTCTGCAAAACTATCAATGTCCTGTTTCAGTCAATTACTATCATCCTGACTGTGTGTCCATTCTGCTAAACTATCCATGTCCTGTTTCAGTCAATGACTATCATCCTGACTGTGTGTCCATTCTGCTAAACTATCCATGTCCTGTTTCAGTCAATTACTATTATTCTGACTGTCTGTCCATTCTGCTAAACTATCAATGTCCTGTTTCAGTCAATGAGTATCATCCTGACTGTCTGTCCATTCTGCTAAACTATCCATGTACTGTTTCAGTCAATTACTATAATCCTGACTGTCTGTCCATTCTGCTAAACTATCCATGTCCTGTTTCAGTCAATTACTATCATCCTGACTGTGTGTCCATTCTGCTAAACTATCCATGTCCTGTTTCAGTCAATGACTATCATCCTGACCGTGTGTCCATTCTGCTAAACTATCCATGTCCTGTTTCAGTCAATGACTATCATCCTGACCGTGTGTCCATTCTGCTAAACTATCCATGTCCTACTTCAGTCAATTACTATCATCCTGACCGTGTGTCCATTCTGCTAAACCATCCATGTCCTACTTCAGTCAATTACTATTATTCTGACTGACTGTCCATTCTGCTAAACTATCCATGTCCTACTTCAGTCAATGACTATCATCCTGACTGTGTGTCCATTCTGCTAAACTATCCATGTCCTGTTTCAGTCAATGACTATCATCCTGACCGTGTGTCCATTCTGCTAAACTATCCATGTCCTACTTCAGTCAATTACTATTATTCTGACTGACTGTCCATTCTGCTAAACTATCCATGTCCTACTTCAGTCAATGACTATCATCCTGACTGTGTGTCCATTCTGCTAAACTATCCATGTCCTGTTTCAGTCAATGACTATCATCCCGACCGTGTGTCCATTCTGCTAAACTATCCATGTCCTGTTTCAGTCAATGACTATCATCCTGACCGTGTGTCCATTCTGCTAAACTATCCATGTCCTACTTCAGTCAATTACTATTATTCTGACTGACTGTCCATTCTGCTAAACTATCCATGTCCTGTTTCAGTCAATTACTATTATTCTGACTGTCTGTCCATTCTGCTAAACTATCCATGTCCTTTTTCAGTCAATTACTATTATTCTGACTGTCTGTCCATTCTGCTAAACTATCCATGTCCTTTTTCAGTCAATTACTATCATCCTGACTGTCTGTCCATTCTGCTAAACTATCCATGTCCTGTTTCAGTCAATTACTATCATTCTGACTGTCTGTCCATTCTGCTAAACTATCAATGTCCTGTTTCAGTCAATTACTATCATCCTGACTGTCTATCCATTCTGCCATACCATCCATGTCCTGTCTCAGTCAATTACTATCATTCTGGCTGTCCATTCTGCGAATCTATCCATGTCCTGTTTCAGTCAATTACTATCATTCTGACTGTCTGTCCATTCTGCTAAACTATCAATGTCCTGTTTCAGTCAATTACTATCATCTTGACTGTCTATCCATTCTGCTAAACTATCCATGTCCTGTTTCAGTCAATTACTATCATTCTGACTGTCTGCCCATTCTGCTAAACTATCAATGTCCTGTTTCAGTCAATTATTATCATCCTGACTGTCTGTCCATTCTGCCATACTATCCATGTCCTGTTTCAGTCAATTACTTTCATTCTGACTGTCCATTCTGCTAAACTATCCATGTCCTGTTTCAGTCAATTACTATCATTCTGACTGTCTGTCCATTCTGCTAAAATACCAATGTCCTGTTTCAGTCAATTACTATCATCCTGACTGTCTATCCATTCTGCTAAACTATCAATGTCCTGTTTCAGTCAATTACTATCATCCTGACCGTCTGTCCATTCTGCTAAACTATCAATGTCCTGTTTCAGTCAATTACTATCATCCTGACTGTCTGTCCATTCTGCTAAACTATCAATGTCCTGTTTCAGTCAATTACGATCATCCTGATCCTCTGTCCATTCTGCTAAACTATCCATGTCCTGTTCCAGTCAATTACTATCATCCTGACTGTCTGTCCATTCTGCTAAACTATCAATGTCCTGTTTCAGTCAATGACTATCATCCTGACTGTCTGTCCATTCTGCTAAACTATGAATGTCCTGTTTCAGTCAATTACTATCATCCTGATCCTCTGTCCATTCTGCTAAACTATCCATGTCCTGTTTCAGTCAATTACTATCATCCTGACTGTCTATTCATTCTTCTAAACTATCAATGTCCTGTTTCAGTCAATTACTATCATCCTGACTGACTGTCCATTCTGCTAAACTATCCATGTCCTGTTTCAGTCAATTACTATCATCCTGACTGTCTGTCCATTCTGCTAAACTATCAATGTCTTGTTTCAGTCAATTACTATCATCCTGACTCTCTTTCCATTCTGCTAAACAATCAATGTCCTGTTTCAGTCAATTACTATCATCCTGACTGTCTGCCCATTCTGCTAAACTATCAATGTCCTGTTTCAGTCAATCACTATCATCCTGACTGTCTGTCCATTCTGCTAAACTATCAATGTCCTGTTTCAGTCAATTACTATCATGCTGACTGTCTGTCCATTCTGCTAACCTATCAATGTCCTGTTTCAGTCAATTACTATCATCCTGACTGTCTGTCCATTCGGCTAAACTATCCATGTCCTGTTTCAGTCAATTACTGTCATCCTGACTGTCTGTCCATTCTGCTAAACTATCCATGTCTTGTTTCAGTCCTTTACTATCATCCTGACTGTCTGTCCAGTCTGCTAAACTATCCATGTCCTTTTTCAGTCAATTACTATCATCCTGACTGTCTGTCCATTCTGCTAAACTATCAATGTCCTGTTTCAGTCAATTACTATCATCCAGACTGTCTGTCCATTCTGCTAATCTATCCACATCCTGTTTCAGTCAATTACTATCATCCAGACAGTCTGTCCATTCTGCTAAACTATCCATGTCCTGTTTCAGTCAATTACTATCATCCTGACTGTCTGTCCATTCTGCTAATCTATCCATCTCCTGTTTCAGTCAATTACTATCATCCTGACTGTCTGTCCATTCTGCTAAACTATCAATGTCCTGTTTCAGTCAATTACTATCATCCTGATCCTCTGTCCATTCTGCTAATCTATCCACATCCTGTTTCAGTCAATTACTATCATCCAGACAGTCTGTCCATTCTGCTAAACTATCCATGTCCTGTTTCAGTCAATTACTATCATCCTGACTGTCTGTCCATTCTGCTAATCTATCCATCTCCTGTTTCAGTCAATTACTATCATCCTGACTGTCTGTCCATTCTGCTAAACTATCCATGTCCTGTTTCAGTCAATTACTATCATCCTGACTGTCTGTCCATTCTGCTAATCTATCCACATCCTGTTTCAGTCAATTACTATCATCCTGACTGTCTGTCCATTCTGCTAAACTATCCATGTCCTGTTTCAATCAATTACTATCATCCTAACTGTCTGTCCATTCTGCTAAACTATCAATGTCCTGTTTAAGTCAATTACTATCATCCTGAGTATCCGTCCATTCTGCTAAACTATCCATGTCCTGTTTCAGTCAATTACTATCGTCCTGACTCGCTGTCCATTCTGCTAATCTATCCATGTCCTGTTTCAGTCAATTACTATCATCCAGACTGTCTGTCCATTCTGCTAAACTATCCATGTCCTGTTTCAGTCAATTACTATCATCCAGACTGTCTGTCCATTCTGCTAAACTATCCATGTCCTGTTTCAGTCAATTACTATCATCCTGACTGTCTGTCCATTCTGCTAAATTATCAATGTCCTGTTTCAGTCAATTACTATCATCCTGACTGTCCATTCTGCTAAATTATCCATGTCCTGTTTCAGTCAATTACTATCATCCTGACTCTCTGTCCATTCTGCTCAATTATCAATGTACTGTATCAGTCAATTACTATCATCCAGACTGTTTGTCCATTCTGCTAACCTATCAATGTCCTGTTTCAGTCAATTACTATCATCCTGACTGTCTGTCCATTCTGCTGAACTATCAATGTCCTGTTTCAGTCAATTACTATCATCCTGACTGTCTGTTCATTCTGCTAAACAAGCAATGTCCTGTTTCAGTCAATTACTATCATCCTGACTGTCTGTCCATACTGCTAAACTATCAATGTCCTATTTCAGTCAATTACTATCATCCTGACTCTCTGTCCATTCTGCTAAACTATCGATGTCCTGTTTCAATCAATTACTATCATCCTGACTGTCTGTCCATTCTGCTAAACTATCAATGTCCTATTTCAGACAATAACTATCATCTGACTGTCTGTCCATTCTGCTAAACTATCCAAGTCCTGTTTCAGTCATTTACTATCATCCTGACTGTCTGTTCATTCTGCTAAACTATCCATGTCCTATTTCAGACAATAACTATCATCCTGACTGTCTGTCCATTCTGCTAAACTATCCATGTCCTGTTTCAGTCAATTACTATCATCCTGACTGTCTGTCCATTCTGCTAAACTATCCATGTCCTGTTTCAATCAATTACTATCATCCTAACTGTCTGTCCATTCTGCTAAACTATCAATGTCCTGTTTAAGTCAATTACTATCATCCTGAGTATCCGTCCATTCTGCTAAACTATCCATGTCCTGTTTCAGTCAATTACTATCGTCCTGACTCGCTGTCCATTCTGCTAATCTATCCATGTCCTGTTTCAGTCAATTACTATCATCCAGACTGTCTGTCCATTCTGCTAAACTATCCATGTCCTGTTTCAGTCAATTACTATCATCCAGACTGTCTGTCCATTCTGCTAAACTATCCATGTCCTGTTTCAGTCAATTACTATCATCCTGACTGTCTGTCCATTCTGCTAAATTATCAATGTCCTGTTTCAGTCAATTACTATCATCCTGACTGTCCATTCTGCTAAATTATCCATGTCCTGTTTCAGTCAATTACTATCATCCTGACTCTCTGTCCATTCTGCTCAATTATCAATGTACTGTATCAGTCAATTACTATCATCCAGACTGTTTGTCCATTCTGCTAACCTATCAATGTCCTGTTTCAGTCAATTACTATCATCCTGACTGTCTGTCCATTCTGCTGAACTATCAATGTCCTGTTTCAGTCAATTACTATCATCCTGACTGTCTGTTCATTCTGCTAAACAAGCAATGTCCTGTTTCAGTCAATTACTATCATCCTGACTGTCTGTCCATACTGCTAAACTATCAATGTCCTATTTCAGTCAATTACTATCATCCTGACTCTCTGTCCATTCTGCTAAACTATCCATGTCCTGTTTCAATCAATTACTATCATCCTGACTGTCTGTCCATTCTGCTAAACTATCAATGTCCTATTTCAGACAATAACTATCATCTGACTGTCTGTCCATTCTGCTAAACTATCCAAGTCCTGTTTCAGTCATTTACTATCATCCTGACTGTCTGTTCATTCTGCTAAACTATCCATGTCCTATTTCAGACAATAACTATCATCCTGACTGTCTGTCCATTCTGCTAAACTATCCATGTCCTGTTTCAGTCAATTACTATCATCCTGACTGTCCATTCTGCTAAACTATCAATGTCCTGTTTCAGTCAATTACTATCATCCTGACTGTCTATCCATTCTGCTAAACTATCCATGTCCTGTTTCAGTCAATTACTATCATCCTGACTGTCTATCCATTCTGCTAAACTATCCATGTCCTGTTTCAGTCAATTACTATCATCCTGACTGTCTGTCCATTCTGCTAAACTATCAATGTCCTGTTTCAGTCAATTACTAACATCCTGACTGTCTGTCCATTCTGCTAAACTATCAACGTCCTGTTTCAGTCAATTACTATCATCCTGACTCTCTGTCCATTCTGCTAAACTATCCATGTCCTGTTTCAGTCAATTACTATCATCCTGACTGTCTGTCCATTCTGCTAAACTATCCATGTCCTGTTTCAGTCAATTACTATCATCCTGACTGTCTGTCCATTCTGCTCAACTATCAATCTCCTGTTTCAGTCAATTACTATCAACCTGACTGTCTGTCCATTCTGCTAAATTATCCATGTCCTGTTTCAGTCAATTACTATCATTCTGACTGTCTGTCCATTCTGCTAAACTATCAATGTCCTGTTTCAGACAATTACTATCATCCTGACTGTCTGTCCATTCTGCTAAACTGTCCATGTCCTGTTTCAGTCAATCACTATCATCCTGACTGTCTATCCATTCTGCTAAACTATCAATGTCCTGTTTCAGTCAATTACTATCATCCTGACTTTCTGTCCATTCTGCTAAATTATCAATATCCTGTTTCAGTCAATTACTATCATCCTGACTGTCTTTCTTTTCTGCTAAACTATCCATGTCCTGCTTCAGTCAATTACTATCATCCTGACTATCTGTCCATTCTGCTATACTACCCATATCCTGCTTCAGTCAATTACTATCATCCTGACTGTCTGTCCATTCTGCTAAATTATCAATATCCTGTTTCAGTCAATTACTATCATTCTGACTGTCTGTCCATTCTTCTAAACTATCCATGTCCTGTTTCAGTCAATTACAATCATCCTGACTGTCTGTCCATTCTGCTCAACTATCAATCTCCTGTTTCAGTCAATTACTATCAACCTGACTGTCTGTCCATTTTGCTAAACTATCCATGTCCTGCTTCAGTCAATTACTATCATCCTGACTGTCTGTCCATTCTGCTATACTACGCATGTCCTGCTTCAGTCAATTACTATCATCCTGACTGTCTTTCTTTTCTGCTAAACTATCAATGTCCTGTTTCAGTCAATTACGATCATCCTGACTGTCTCTCCATTCTGCTAAACTCTCCATGTCCTGCTTCAGTCCATTACTATCATCCTGACTGTCTGTCCATTCTGCTAAATTATCAATATCCTGTTTCAGTCAATTACTATCATCCTGACTGTCTGTCCATTCTGCTAAACTATCAATGTCCTGTTTCAGTCAATTACTATCATCCTGACTGTCTGTCCATTCTGCTAAATTATCCATGTCCTGTTTCAGTCAATTACTATCATCCTGACTGTCTATCCATTCTGCTAAACTATCCATGTCCTGTTTCAGTCAATTACTATCATCCTGACTGTCTGTCCATTCTGCTAAACTATCCATGTCCTGTTTCAGTCAATTGCTATCATCCTGACTGTCTGTCCATTCTGCTAAACTATCCATGTCCTGTTTCAGTCAATGACTATCATCCTGACTGTCTGTCCATTCTGCGAAACTATCCATGTCCTGTTTCAGTCAATTACTATCATTCTGACTGTCTGTCCATTCTGCGAAAATATCCATGTCCTGTTTCAGTCAATTATTATCATCCTGACTGTCTGTCCATTCTGCGAAACTATCCATGTCCTGTTTCAGTCAATTACTATCATCCTGACTGTCTGTCCATTCTGCGAAACTATCCATGTCCTGTTTCAGTCAATTACTATCATCCTGACTGTCTCTCCATTCTGCTAAACTATCCATGTCCTGTTTCAGTCAATTACTATCATCCTGACTGTCTGTCCATTCTGCTAAACTATCAATGTCCTGTTTTAGTCAATTACTAACATCCTGACTGTCTGTCCATTCTGCTAAACTATCAACGTCCTGTTTCAGTCAATTACTATCATCCTGACTCTCTGTCCATTCTGCTAAACTATCCATGTCCTGTTTCAGTCAGTTACTATCATCCTGACTGTCTGTCCATTCTGCTAAACTATCCATGTCCTGTTTCAGTCAATGACTATCATCCTGACTGTCTGTCCATTCTGCTCAACTATCAATCTCCTGTTTCAGTCAATTACTATCAACCTGACTGTCTGTCCATTCTGCTAAACTATCCATGTCCTGTTTCAGTCAATTACTATCATTCTGACTGTTTGTCCATTCTGCTAAACTATCAATGTCCTGTTTCAGACAATTACTATCATCCTGACTGTCTGTCCATTCTGCTAAACTGTCCATGTCCTGTTTCAGTCAATCACTATCATCCTGACTTTCTGTCCATTCTGCTAAATTATCAATATCCTGTTTCAGTCAATTACTATCATCCTGACTATCTTTCTTTTCTGCTAAACTATCCATGTCCTGCTTCAGTCAATTACTATCATCCTGACTATCTGTCCATTCTGCTATACTACCCATGTCCTGCTTCAGTCAATTACTATCATCCTGACTGTCTGTCCATTCTGCTAAATTATCAATATCCTGTTTCAGTCAATTACTATCTTTCTGACTGTCTGTCCATTCTTCTAAACTATCCATGTCCTGTTTCAGTCAATTACAATCATCCTGACTGTCTGTCCATTCTGCTCAACTATCAATCTCCTGTTTCAGTCAATTACTATCAACCTGACTGTCTGTCCATTTTGCTAAACTATCCATGTCCTGCTTCAGTCAATTACTATCATCCTGACTGTCTGTCCATTCTGCTATACTATGCATGTCCTGCTTCAGTCAATTACTATCATCCTGACTGTCTTTCTTTTCTGCTAAACTATCAATGTCCTGTTTCAGTCAATTACGATCATCCTGACTGTCTCTCCATTCTGCTAAACTCTCCATGTCCTGCTTCAGTCCATTACTATCATCCTGACTGTCTGTCCATTCTGCTAAATTATCAATATCCTGTTTCAGTCAATTACTATCATCCTGACTGTCTGTCCATTCTGCTAAACTATCAATGTCCTGTTTCAGTCAATTACTATCATCCTGACTGTCTGTCCATTCTGCTAAATTATCCATGTCCTGTTTCAGTCAATTACTATCATCCTGACTGTCTATCCATTCTGCTAAACTATCCATGTCCTGTTTCAGTCAATTACTATCATCCTGACTGTCTGTCCATTCTGCTAAACTATCCATGTCCTGTTTCAGTCAATTGCTATCATCCTGACTGTCTGTCCATTCTGCTAAACTATCCATGTCCTGTTTCAGTCAATGACTATCATCCTGACTGTCTGTCCATTCTGCGAAACTATCCATGTCCTGTTTCAGTCAATTACTATCATTCTGACTGTCTGTCCATTCTGCGAAAATATCCATGTCCTGTTTCAGTCAATTATTATCATCCTGACTGTCTGTCCATTCTGCGAAACTATCCATGTCCTGTTTCAGTCAATTACTATCATCCTGACTGTCTGTCCATTCTGCGAAACTATCCATGTCCTGTTTCAGTCAATTACTATCATCCTGACTGTCTCTCCATTCTGCTAAACTATCAATGTCCTGTTTCAGTCAATTACTATCATCCTGACTGTCTGTCCATTCTGCTAACCTATCAATGTCCTGTTTCAGTCAATTACTATCATCCTGACTGTCTGTCCATTCTGCTAAACTATCAATGTCCTGTTTCAGTCAATTACTATCATCCTGACTGTCTGTCCATTCTGCTAAACTATCAATGTCCTGTTTCAGTCAATTACTATCATCCAGACTGTCTGTCCATTCTGCTAAACTATCAATGTCCTGTTTCAGTCAATTACTATCATCCTGACTGTCTGTCCATTCTGCTAAACTATCCATGTCCTGTTTCAGTCAATTACTATCATCCTGACTGTCTATCCATTCTGCTAAACTATCCATGTCCTGTTTCAGTCAATTACTATTATCCTGACTGTCTATCCATTCTGCTAAACTATCCATGTCCTGTTTCAGTCAATTACTATCATCCTGACTGTCTATCCATTCTGCTAAACGATCCATGTCCTGTTTCAGTCAATTACTATCATCCTGACTGTCTATCCATTCTGCTAAACTATCAATGTCCTGTTTCAGTCAATTACTATCATCCAGACTGTCTGTCCATTCTGCTAAACTATCCATGTCCTGTTTCAGTCAATTACTATCATCCTGACTGTCTGTCCATTCTGCTAAACTATCCATGTCCTGTTTCAGTCAATTACTATCATCCTGACTGTCTGTCCATTATGCTAATCTATCCATGTCCTGTTTCAGTCAATTACTATCATTCTGACTGTCTGTCCATTCTGCAAATCTATCCATGTCCTGTTTCAGTCAATGACTATCATCCTGACTGTGTGTCCATTCTGCTAAACTATCCATGTCCTGTTTCAGTCAATGACTATCATCCTGACTGTCCATTCTGCTAAACTATCCATGTCCTGTTTCAGTCAATTACTATCATCCTGACTGTCTATCCATTCTGCTAAACTATCCATGTCCTGTTTCAGTCAATTACTATCATCCTGACTGTCTATCCATTCTGCTAAACTATCCATGTCCTGTTTCAGTCAATTACTATTATCCTGACTCGCTGTCCATTCTGCTAAATTATCCATGTCCTGTTTCAGTCAATTACTATCATTCTGACTGTCTGTCCATTCTGCTAAACTATCAATGTCTTGTTTCAGTCAATTACTATCATCCTGACTGTCGATCCATTCTGCCATACTATCCATGTCCTGTTTCAGTCAATTACTATCTTTCTGACTGTCCATTCTGCTAAACTATCCATGTCCTGTTTCAGTCAATTACTATCATTCTGACTGTCTGTCCATTCTGCTAAACTATCAATGTCCTGTTTCAGTCAATTACTATCATCCTGACTGTCTGTCCATTCTGCTAAACTATCAATGTCCTGTTTCAGTCAATTACTATCATCCTGACTGTCTGTCCATTCTGCTAAACTATCAATGTCCTGTTTCAGTCAATTACTATCATCCTGACTGTCTGTCCATTCTGCTAAACTATCAATGTCCTGTTTCAGTCAATTACTATCATCCTGATCCTCTGTCCATTCTGCTAAACTATCAATTTCCTGTTTCAGTCAATTACTATCATCCTGACTGTCTGTCCATTCTGCTAAACAATCAATGTCCTGTTTCAGTCAATTACTATCATCCTGACTGTCTGTCCATACTGCTAAACTATCAATGTCCTGTTTCAGTCAATTACTATCATCCTGACTGTCTATCCATTCTGCTAAACTATCCATGTCCTGTTTCAGTCATTTACTATCATCCTGACTGTCTATCCATTCTGCTAAACTATCAATGTCCTGTTTCAGTCAATTACTATCATCCTGACTTTCTGTCCATTCTGCTAAACTATCAATGTCCTGTTTCAGTCAATTACTAACATCCTGACTGTCTGTCCATTCTGCTAAACTATCAACGTCCTGCTTCAGTCAATTACTATCATCCTGACTGTCTTTAGTTTCTGCTAAACTATCAATGTCCTGTTTCAGTCAATTACGATCATCCTGACTGTCTCTCCATTCTGCTAAACTATCCAAGTCCTGTTTCAGTCATTTACTATCATCCTGACTTTCTGTCCATTCTGCTAAATTATCAATATCCTGTTTCAGTCAATTACTATCATCCTGACTGTCTTTCTTCTCTGCTAAACTATCCATGTCCTGCTTCAGTCAATTACTATCGTCCTGACTGTCTGTCCATTCTGCTATACTACCCATGTCCTGCTTCAGTCAATTACTATCATCCTGACTGTCTGTCCATTCTGCTAAATTATCAATATCCTGTTTCAGTCAATTACTATCATCCTGACTGTCTGTCCATTCTGCTAAATTATCCATGTCCTGTTTCAGTCAATTACTATCATCCTGACTGTCTATCCATTCTGCTAAACTATCCATGTCCTGTTTCAGTCAATTACTATCATCCTGACTGTCTATCCATTCTGCTAAACTATCAATGTTGCGTTTCAGTCAATTAATATCATCCTGACTGTCTGTCCATTCTGCTATACTATCCATGTCCTGTTTCAGTCAATGAATATCATCCTGACTGTCTGTCCATTCTGCTAAACTATCCATGTCCTGTCTCAGTCAATGACTATCATCCTGACTGTCTGTCCATTCTGCAAAACTATCCATGTCCTGCTTCAGTCAATGACTATCATCCTGACTCGCTGTCCATTCTGCTAATCTATCCATGTCCTGTTTCAGTCAATTACTATCATCCTGACTGTCTATCCATTCTGCTAATCTATCCATGTCCTGTTTCAGTCAATTACTATCATCCTGACTGTCGATCCATTCTGCTAAACTATCCATGTCCTGTTTCAGTCAATTACTATCATTCTGACTGTCTGTCCATCCTGCTAAACTATCAATGTCCTGTTTCAGACAATTACTATCATCCTGACTGTCTATCCATTCTGCTAAACTATCCATGTCCTGTTTCAGTCAATTACTATCATTCTGACTGTCTGTCCATTCTTCTAAACTATCCATGTCCTGTTTCAGTCAATTACAATCATCCTGACTGTCTGTCCATTCTGCTCAACTATCAATCTCCTGTTTCAGTCAATTACTATCAACCTGACTGTCTGTCCATTTTGCTAAACTATCCATGTCCTGCTTCAGTCAATTACTATCATCCTGACTGTCTGTCCATTCTGCTATACTACGCATGTCCTGCTTCAGTCAATTACTATCATCCTGACTGTCTTTCTTTTCTGCTAAACTATCAATGTCCTGTTTCAGTCAATTACGATCATCCTGACTGTCTCTCCATTCTGCTAAACTCTCCATGTCCTGCTTCAGTCCATTACTATCATCCTGACTGTCTGTCCATTCTGCTAAATTATCAATATCCTGTTTCAGTCAATTACTATCACCCTGACTGTCTGTCCATTCTGCTAAACTATCAATGTCCTGTTTCAGTCAATTACTATCATCCTGACTGTCTGTCCATTCTGCCATGCTATCCATGTCCTGTTTCAGTCAATTACTATCATCCTGACTGTCTATCCATTCTGCTAAACTATCCATGTCCTGTTTCAGTCAATTACTATCATCCTGACTGTCTGTCCATTCTGCTAAACTATCCATGTCCTGTTTCAGTCAATTGCTATCATCCTGACTGTCTGTCCATTCTGCTAAACTATCCATGTCCTGTTTCAGTCAATGACTATCATCCTGACTGTCTGTCCATTCTGCGAAACTATCCATGTCCTGTTTCAGTCAATTACTATCATTCTGACTGTCTGTCCATTCTGCGAAAATATCCATGTCCTGTTTCAGTCAATTACTATCATCCTGACTGTCTGTCCATTCTGCGAAACTATCCATGTCCTGTTTCAGTCAATTACTATCATCCTGACTGTCTGTCCATTCTGCGAAACTATCCATGTCCTGTTTCAGTCAATTACTATCATCCTGACTGTCTCTCCATTCTGCTAAACTATCAATGTCCTGTTTCAGTCAATTACTATCATCCTGACTTTCTGTCCATTCTGCTAACCTATCAATGTCCTGTTTCAGTCAATTACTATCATCCTGACTGTCTGTCCATTCTGCTAAACTATCAATGTCCTGTTTCAGTCAATTACTATCATCCTGACTGTCTGTCCATTCTGCTAAACTATCAATGTCCTGTTTCAGTCAATTACTATCATCCAGACTGTCTGTCCATTCTGCTAAACTATCAATGTCCTGTTTCAGTCAATTACTATCATCCTGACTGTCTGTCCATTCTGCTAAACTATCCATGTCCTGTTTCAGTCAATTACTATCATCCTGACTGTCTATCCATTCTGCTAAACTATCCATGTCCTGTTTCAGTCAATTACTATTATCCTGACTGTCTATCCATTCTGCTAAACTATCCATGTCCTGTTTCAGTCAATTACTATCATCCTGACTGTCTATCCATTCTGCTAAACGATCCATGTCCTGTTTCAGTCAATTACTATCATCCTGACTGTCTATCCATTCTGCTAAACTATCAATGTCCTGTTTCAGTCAATTACTATCATCCAGACTGTCTGTCCATTCTGCTAAACTATCCATGTCCTGTTTCAGTCAATTACTATCATCCTGACTGTCTGTCCATTATGCTAATCTATCCATGTCCTGTTTCAGTCAATTACTATCATTCTGACTGTCTGTCCATTCTGCAAATCTATCCATGTCCTGTTTCAGTCAATGACTATCATCCTGACTGTGTGTCCATTCTGCTAAACTATCCATGTCCTGTTTCAGTCAATGACTATCATCCTGACTGTCCATTCTGCTAAACTATCCATGTCCTGTTTCAGTCAATTACTATCATCCTGACTGTCTATCCATTCTGCTAAACTATCCATGTCCTGTTCCAGTCAATTACTATCATCCTGACTGTCTATCCATTCTGCTAAACTATCCATGTCCTGTTTCAGTCAATTACTATTATCCTGACTCGCTGTCCATTCTGCTAAATTATCCATGTCCTGTTTCAGTCAATTACTATCATTCTGACTGTCTGTCCATTCTGCTAAACTATCAATGTCTTGTTTCAGTCAATTACTATCATCCTGACTGTCGATCCATTCTGCCATACTATCCATGTCCTGTTTCAGTCAATTACTATCTTTCTGACTGTCCATTCTGCTAAACTATCCATGTCCTGTTTCAGTCAATTACTATCATTCTGACTGTCTGTCCATTCTGCTAAACTATCAATGTCCTGTTTCAGTCAATTACTATCATCCTGACTGTCTGTCCATTCTGCTAAACTATCAATGTCCTGTTTCAGTCAATTACTATCATCCTGACTGTCTGTCCATTCTGCTAAACTATCAATGTCCTGTTTCAGTCAATTACTATCATCCTGACTGTCTGTCCATTCTGCTAAACTATCAATGTCCTGTTTCAGTCAATTACTATCATCCTGATCCTCTGTCCATTCTGCTAAACTACCCATGTCCTGTTTCAGTCAATTACTATCATCCTGACTGTCTGTCCATTCTGCTAAACTATCCATGTCCTGTTTCAGTCAATGACTATCATCCTGACTGTCTGACCATTCTGCTAAACTATCCATGTCCTGCTTCAGTCAATGACTATCATCCTGACTGTCTGTCCATTCTGCTAAACTATCCATGTCCTGTTTCAGTCAATTGCTATCATCCTGACTGTCTGTCCATTCTGCTAAACTATCCATGTCCTGTTTCAGTCAATTACTATCATCCTGACTGTCTATCCATTCTGCTAAACTATCCATGTCCTGTTTCAGTCAATTACTATCATCCTGACTGTCTGTCCATTCTGCTAAACTATCCATGTCCTGCTTCAGTCAATGACTATCATCCTGACTCGCTGTCCATTCTGCTAATCTATCCATGTCCTGTTTCAGTCAATTACTATCATCCTGACTGTCTATCCATTCTGCTAATCTATCCATGTCCTGTTTCAGTCAATTACTATCATCCTGACTGTCTATCCATTCTGCTAAACTATCCATGTCCTGTTTCAGTCAATTACTATCATTCTGACTGTCTGTCCATTCTGCTGAACTATCAATGTCCTGTTTCAGACAATTGCTGTCATCCTGACTGTCTATCCATTCTGCTAAACTATCCATGTCCTGTTTCCGTCAATTACTATCATTCTGACTGTCTGTCCATTCTTCTAAACTATCCATGTCCTGTTTCAGTCAATTACTATCATTCTGACTGTCTGTCCATTCTGCTAAACTATCAATGTCCTGTTTCAGTCAATTACTATCATCCTGACTGTCTGTCCATTCTGCTAAACGATCAATGTCCTGTTTCAGTCAATTACTATCATCAAGACTATCTGTCCATTCTGCTAAACTATCAATGTCCTGTTTCAGTCAATTACTATCATCCTGACTGTCTGTCCATTCTGCTAAACTATCCATGTCCTGTTTCAGTCAATTACTATCATCCTGACTGTCTATCCATTCTGCTAAACTATCCATGTCCTGTTTCAGTCAATTACTATTATCCTGACTGTCTATCCATTCTGCTAAACTATCCATGTCCTGTTTCAGTCAATTACTAAATTCCTGACTGTCTATCCATTCTGCTAAACTATCAATGTCCTGTTTCAGTCAATTACTATCATCCTGACTGTCTGTCCATTCTGCTAAACTATCAATGTCCTGTTTCAGTCAATTACTATCATCAAGACTATCTGTCCATTCTGCTAAACTATCAATGTCCTGTTTCAGTCAATTACTATCATCCTGACTGTCTGTCCATTCTGCTAAACTATCCATGTCCTGTTTCAGTCAATTACTATCATCCTGACTGTCTGTCCATTCTGCTAAACTATCCATGTCCTGTTTCAGTCAATGACTATCATCCTGACTGTCTGTCCATTCTGCTAAACTATCCATGTCCTGTTTCAGTCAATTACTATCATCCTGACTGTCTGTCCATTCTGCTAATCTATCCATGTCCTGTTTCAGTCAATTACTATCATCCTGACTGTCTGTCCATTCTGCTAATCTATCCATGTCCTGTTTCAGTCAATTACTATCATCCTGACTGTCTGTCCATTCTGCTAAACTATCCATGTCCTGCTTCAGTCAATTACTATCATCCTGACTGTCTATCCATTCTGCTAATCTATCCATGTCCTGTTTCAGTCAATTACTATCATCCTGACTCGCTGTCCATTCTGCTAAATTATCCATGTCCTGTTTCAGTCAATTACTATCATTCTGACTGTCTGTCCATTCTGCTAAACTATCAATGTCCTGTTTCAGTCAATGACTATCATCCTGACTCGCTGTCCATTCTGCTAATCTATCCATGTCCTGTTTCAGTCAATTACTATCATCCTGACTGTCTATCCATTCTGCTAATCTATCCATGTCCTGTTTCAGTCAATTACTATCATCCTGACTCGCTGTCCATTCTGCTAAATTATCCATGTCCTGTTTCAGTCAATTACTATCATTCTGACTGTCTGTCCATTCTGCTAAACTATCAATGTCTTGTTTCAGTCAATTACTATCATCCTGACTGTCTGTCCATTCTGCTAATCTATCCATGTCCTGTTTCAGTCAATTACTATCATCCTGACTGTCTGTCCATTCTGCTAATCTATCCATGTCCTGTTTCAGTCAATTACTATCATCCTGACTGTCTGTCCATTCTGCTAAACTATCCATGTCCTGCTTCAGTCAATGACTATCATCCTGACTCGCTGTCCATTCTGCTAATCTATCCATGTCCTGTTTCAGTCAATTACTATCATCCTGACTCGCTGTCCATTCTGCTAAATTATCCATGTCCTGTTTCAGTCAATTACTATCATTCTGACTGTCTGTCCATTCTGCTAAACTATCAATGTCCTGTTTCAGTCAATTACTATCATCCTGACTGTCTGTCCATTCTGCTAAACTATCAATGTCCTGTTTCAGTCAATTACTATCATCCTGACTGTCTGTCCATTCTGCTAAACTATCAATGTCCTGTTTCAGTCAATTACTATCATCCTGACTGTCTGTCCATTCTGCTAAACTATCAATGTCCTGTTTCAGTCAATTACTATCATCCTGATCCTCTGTCCATTCTGCTAAACTATCAATGTCCTGTTTCAGTCAATTACTATCATCCTGACTGTCTGTCCATTCTGCTAAACAATCAATGTCCTGTTTCAGTCAATTACTATCATCCTGACTGTCTGTCCATACTGCTAAACTATCAATGTCCTGTTTGAGTCAATTACTATCATCCTGACTGTCTATCCATTCTGCTAAACTATCCATGTCCTGTTTCAGTCATTTACTATCATCCTGACTGTCTATCCATTCTGCTAAACTATCAATGTCCTGTTTCAGTCAATTACTATCATCCTGACTTTCTGTCCATTCTGCTAAACTATCAATGTCCTGTTTCAGTCAATTACTAACATCCTGACTGTCTGTCCATTCTGCTAAACTATCAACGTCCTGCTTCAGTCAATTACTATCATCCTGACTGTCTTTCTTTTCTGCTAAACTATCAATGTCCTGTTTCAGTCAATTACGATCATCCTGACTGTCTCTCCATTCTGCTAAACTATCCAAGTCCTGTTTCAGTCATTTACTATCATCCTGACTTTCTGTCCATTCTGCTAAATTATCAATATCCTGTTTCAGTCAATTACTATCATCCTGACTGTCTGTCCATTCTGCTATACTACCCATGTCCTGCTTCAGTCAATTACTATCATCCTGACTGTCTGTCCATTCTGCTAAATTATCAATATCCTGTTTCAGTCAATTACTATCATCCTGACTGTCTGTCCATTCTGCTAAATTATCCATGTCCTGTTTCAGTCAATTACTATCATCCTGACTGTCTATCCATTCTGCTAAACTATCCATGTCCTGTTTCAGTCAATTACTATCATCCTGACTGTCTGTCCATTCTGCTAAATTATCCATGTCCTGTTTCAGTCAATTACTATCATCCTGACTGTCTATCCATTCTGCTAAACTACCCATGTCCTGTTTCAGTCAATTACTATCATCCTGACTGTCTGTCCATTCTGCTAAACTATCCATGTCCTGTTTCAGTCAATGACTATCATCCTGACTGTCTGACCATTCTGCTAAACTATCCATGTCCTGCTTCAGTCAATGACTATCATCCTGACTGTCTGTCCATTCTGCTAAACTATCCATGTCCTGTTTCAGTCAATTGCTATCATCCTGACTGTCTGTCCATTCTGCTAAACTATCCATGTCCTGTTTCAGTCAATTACTATCATCCTGACTGTCTATCCATTCTGCTAAACTATCCATGTCCTGTTTCAGTCAATTACTATCATCCTGACTGTCTGTCCATTCTGCTAAACTATCCATGTCCTGCTTCAGTCAATGACTATCATCCTGACTCGCTGTCCATTCTGCTAATCTATCCATGTCCTGTTTCAGTCAATTACTATCATCCTGACTGTCTATCCATTCTGCTAATCTATCCATGTCCTGTTTCAGTCAATTACTATCATCCTGACTGTCTATCCATTCTGCTAAACTATCCATGTCCTGTTTCAGTCAATTACTATCATTCTGACTGTCTGTCCATTCTGCTGAACTATCAATGTCCTGTTTCAGACAATTGCTGTCATCCTGACTGTCTATCCATTCTGCTAAACTATCCATGTCCTGTTTCCGTCAATTACTATCATTCTGACTGTCTGTCCATTCTTCTAAACTATCCATGTCCTGTTTCAGTCAATTACTATCATTCTGACTGTCTGTCCATTCTGCTAAACTATCAATGTCCTGTTTCAGTCAATTACTATCATCCTGACTGTCTGTCCATTCTGCTAAACGATCAATGTCCTGTTTCAGTCAATTACTATCATCAAGACTATCTGTCCATTCTGCTAAACTATCAATGTCCTGTTTCAGTCAATTACTATCATCCTGACTGTCTGTCCATTCTGCTAAACTATCCATGTCCTGTTTCAGTCAATTACTATCATCCTGACTGTCTATCCATTCTGCTAAACTATCCATGTCCTGTTTCAGTCAATTACTATTATCCTGACTGTCTATCCAATCTGCTAAACTATCCATGTCCTGTTTCAGTCAATTACTAAATGCCTGACTGTCTATCCATTCTGCTAAACTATCAATGTCCTGTTTCAGTCAATTACTATCATCCTGACTGTCTGTCCATTCTGCTAAACGATCAATGTCCTGTTTCAGTCAATTACTATCATCAAGACTATCTGTCCATTCTGCTAAACTATCAATGTCCTGTTTCAGTCAATTACTATCATCCTGACTGTTTGTCCATTCTGCTAAATTATCCATGTCCTGTTTCAGTCAATTACTATCATTCTGACTGTCTGTCCATTCTGCTAAACTATCAATGTCTTGTTTCAGTCAATTACTATCATCCTGACTGTCTGTCCATTCTGCTAATCTATCCATGTCCTGTTTCAGTCAATTACTATCATCCTGACTGTCTGTCCATTCTGCTAATCTATCCATGTCCTGTTTCAGTCAATTACTATCATCCTGACTGTCTGTCCATTCTGCTAAACTATCCATGTCCTGCTTCAGTCAATGACTATCATCCTGACTCGCTGTCCATTCTGCTAATCTATCCATGTCCTGTTTCAGTCAATTACTATCATCCTGACTCGCTGTCCATTCTGCTAAATTATCCATGTCCTGTTTCAGTCAATTACTATCATTCTGACTGTCTGTCCATTCTGCTAAACTATCAATGTCTTGTTTCAGTCAATTACTATCATCCTGGCTGTCGATCCATTCTGCCATACTATCCATGTCCTGTTTCAGTCAATTACTATCTTTCTGACTGTCCATTCTGCTAAACTATCCATGTCCTGTTTCAGTCAATTACTATCATTCTGACTGTCTGTCCATTCTGCTAAACTATCAATGTCCTGTTTCAGTCAATTACTATCATCCTGACTGTCTGTCCATTCTGCTAAACTATCAATGTCCTGTTTCAGTCAATTACTATCATCCTGACTGTCTGTCCATTCTGCTAAACTATCAATGTCCTGTTTCAGTCAATTACTATCATCCTGACTGTCTGTCCATTCTGCTAAACTATCAATGTCCTGTTTCAGTCAATTACTATCATCCTGATCCTCTGTCCATTCTGCTAAACTATCAATGTCCTGTTTCAGTCAATTACTATCATCCTGACTGTCTGTCCATTCTGCTAAACAATCAATGTCCTGTTTCAGTCAATTACTATCATCCTGACTGTCTGTCCATACTGCTAAACTATCAATGTCCTGTTTCAGTCAATTACTATCATCCTGACTGTCTATCCATTCTGCTAAACTATCCATGTCCTGTTTCAGTCATTTACTATCATCCTGACTGTCTATCCATTCTGCTAAACTATCAATGTCCTGTTTCAGTCAATTACTATCATCCTGACTTTCTGTCCATTCTGCTAAACTATCAATGTCCTGTTTCAGTCAATTACTAACATCCTGACTGTCTGTCCATTCTGCTAAACTATCAACGTCCTGCTTCAGTCAATTACTATCATCCTGACTGTCTTTCTTTTCTGCTAAACTATCAATGTCCTGTTTCAGTCAATTACGATCATCCTGACTGTCTCTCCATTCTGCTAAACTATCCAAGTCCTGTTTCAGTCAATTACTATCATCCTGACTGTCTGTCCATTCTGCTAAACTATCAATGTCCTGTTTCAGTCAATTACTATCATCCTGACTGTCTGTCCATTCTGCTAAACTATCAATGTCCTGTTTCAGTCAATTACTATCATCCTGACTGTCTGTCCATTCTGCTAAACTATCAATGTCCTGTTTCAGTCAATTACTATCATCCTGATCCTCTGTCCATTCTGCTAAACTATCAATGTCCTGTTTCAGTCAATTACTATCATCCTGACTGTCTGTCCATTCTGCTAAACAATCAATGTCCTGTTTCAGTCAATTACTATCATCCTGACTGTCTGTCCATACTGCTAAACTATCAATGTCCTGTTTCAGTCAATTACTATCATCCTGACTGTCTATCCATTCTGCTAAACTATCCATGTCCTGTTTCAGTCATTTACTATCATCCTGACTGTCTATCCATTCTGCTAAACTATCAATGTCCTGTTTCAGTCAATTACTATCATCCTGACTTTCTGTCCATTCTGCTAAACTATCAATGTCCTGTTTCAGTCAATTACTAACATCCTGACTGTCTGTCCATTCTGCTAAACTATCAACGTCCTGCTTCAGTCAATTACTATCATCCTGACTGTCTTTCTTTTCTGCTAAACTATCAATGTCCTGTTTCAGTCAATTACGATCATCCTGACTGTCTCTCCATTCTGCTAAACTATCCAAGTCCTGTTTCAGTCATTTACTATCATCCTGACTTTCTGTCCATTCTGCTAAATTATCAATATCCTGTTTCAGTCAATTACTATCATCCTGACTGTCTGTCCATTCTGCTATACTACCCATGTCCTGCTTCAGTCAATTACTATCATCCTGACTGTCTGTCCATTCTGCTAAATTATCAATATCCTGTTTCAGTCAATTACTATCATCCTGACTGTCTGTCCATTCTGCTATACTACCCATGTCCTGCTTCAGTCAATTACTATCATCCTGACTGTCTGTCCATTCTGCTAAATTATCAATATCCTGTTTCAGTCAATTACTATCATCCTGACTGTCTGTCCATTCTGCTAAATTATCCATGTCCTGTTTCAGTCAATTACTATCATCCTGACTGTCTATCCATTCTGCTACACTATCCATGTCCTGTTTCAGTCAATTACTGTCATCCTGACTGTCTGTCCATTCTGCTAAATTATCCTTGTCCTGTTTCAGTCAATTACTATCATCCTGACTGTCTATCCATTCTGCTAAACTATCCATGTCCTGTTTCAGTCAATTACTATCATCCTGACTGTCTGTCCATTCTGCTAAACTATCCATGTCCTGTTTCAGTCAATGACTATCATCCTGACTGTCTGTCCATTCTGCTAAACTATCCATGTCCTGCTTCAGTCAATGACTATCATCCTGACTGTCTGTCCATTCTGCTAAACTATCCATGTCCTGTTTCAGTCAATTGCTATCATCCTGACTGTCTGTCCATTCTGCTAAACTATCCATGTCCTGTTTCAGTCAATTACTATCATCCTGACTGTCTATCCATTCTGCTAAACTATCCATGTCCTGTTTCAGTCAATTACTATCATCCTGACTGTCTGTCCATTCTGCTAAACTATCCATGTCCTGCTTCAGTCAATGACTATCATCCTGACTCGCTGTCCATTCTGCTAATCTATCCATGTCCTGTTTCAGTCAATTACTATCATCCTGACTGTCTATCCATTCTGCTAATCTATCCATGTCCTGTTTCAGTCAATTACTATCATCCTGACTGTCTATCCATTCTGCTAAACTATCCATGTCCTGTTTCAGTCAATTACTATCATTCTGACTGTCTATCCATTCTGCTAAACTATCCATGTCCTGTTTCCGTCAATTACTATCATTCTGACTGTCTGTCCATTCTTCTAAACTATCCATGTCCTGTTTCAGTCAATTACTATCATTCTGACTGTCTGTCCATTCTGCTAAACTATCAATGTCCTGTTTCAGTCAATTACTATCATCCAGACTGTCTGTCCATTCTACTAAACTATCCATGTCCTGTTTCAGTCAATTACTATCATCCTGACTGTCTGTCCATTCTGCTAAACTATCCATGTCCTGTTTCAGTCAATTACTATCATCCTGACTGTCTGCCCATTATGCTAATCTATCCATGTCCTGTTTCAGTCAATTGCTATCATTCTGACTGTCTGTCCATTCTGCAAATCTATCCATGTCCTGTTTCAGTCAATGACTATCATCCTGACTGTGTGTCCATTCTGCTAAACTATCCATGTCCTGTTTCAGTCAATGACTATCATCCTGACTGTGTGTCCATTATGCTAATCTATCCATGTCCTGTTTCAGTCAATTACTATCATCCTGACTGTCTGTCCATTATGCTAATCTATCCATGTCCTGTTTCAGTCAATTACTATCATCCTGACTGTCTGTCCATTATGCTAATCTATCCATGTCCTGTTTCAGTCAATTACTATCATCCTGACTGTCTGTCCATTATGCTAATCTATCCATGTCCTGTTTCAGTCAATGACTATCATCCTGACTGTGTGTCCATTCTGCTAAACTATCCATGTCCTGTTTCAGTCAATGACTATCATTCTGACTGTCTGTCCATTCTGCTAAACTATCAATGTCCTGTTTCAGTCAATTGCTATCATCCTGACTGTCTATCCATTCTGCTAAACTATCCATGTCCTGTTACAGTCAATTACTATCATCCTGACTGTCTATCCATTCTGCTAAACTATCCATGTCCTGTTTCAGTCAATTACTATCATTCTGACTGTCTGTCCATTCTGCTAAACTATCAATGTCCTGTTTCAGTCAATTACTATCATCCTGACTGTCTATCCATTCTGCCATGCTATCCATGTCCTGTTTCAGTCAATTACTATCTTTCTGACTCTCCATTCTGCTAAACTATCCATGTCCTGTTTCAGTCAATTACTATCATCCTGAATGTCTATCCATTCTGCTAAACTATCCATGTCCTGTTTCAGTCAATTACTATCATTCTGACTGTCTGTCCATTCTGCTAAACTATCAATGTCCTGTTTCAGTCAATTACTATCATCCTGACTGTCTATCCATTCTGCCATGCTATCCATGTCCTGTTTCAGTCAATTACTATCATCCTGACTGTCCATTCTGCTAAACTATCCATGTCCTGTTTCAGTCAATTGCTATCATCCTGACTGTCTATCCATTCTGCTAAACTATCCATGTCCTGTTTCAGTCAATTACTATCATCCTGACTGTCTATCCATTCTGCTAAACTATCCATGTCCTGTTTCAGTCAATTACTATCATTCTGACTGTCTGTCCATTCTGCTAAACTATCAATGTCCTGTTTCAGTCAATTACTATCATCCTGACTGTCTATCCATTCTGCCATGCTATCCATGTCCTGTTTCAGTCAATTACTATCTTTCTGACTCTCCATTCTGCTAAACTATCCATGTCCTGTTTCAGTCAATTACTATCATTCTGACTGTCTGTCCATTCTGCTAAACTATCAATGGCCTGTTTCAGTCAATTACTATCATCCTGACTGTCTGTCCATTCTGCTAAACTATCAATGTCTTGTTTCAGTCAATTACTATCATCCTGACTATCTGTCCATTCTGCTAAACTATCAATGTCCTCTTTCAGTCAATTACTATCATCCTGATCCTCTGTCCATTCTGCTAAACTATCCATGTCCTGTTTCAGTCAATTACTATCATCCTGACTGTCTGTCCATTCTGCTAAATTATCAATATCCTGTTTCAGTCAATTACTATCATCCTGACTGTCTATCCATTCTGCCATGCTATCCATGTCCTGTTTCAGTCAATTACTATCATCCTGACTGTCCATTCTGCTAAACTATCCATGTCCTGTTTCAGTCAATTGCTATCATCCTGACTGTCTATCCATTCTGCTAAACTATCCATGTCCTGTTTCAGTCAATTACTATCATCCTGACTGTCTATCCATTCTGCTAAACTATCCATGTCCTGTTTCAGTCAATTACTATCATTCTGACTGTCTGTCCATTCTGCTAAACTATCAATGTCCTGTTTCAGTCAATTACTATCATCCTGACTGTCTATCCATTCTGCCATGCTATCCATGTCCTGTTTCAGTCAATTACTATCTTTTTGACTCTCCATTCTGCTAAACTATCCATGTCCTGTTTCAGTCAATTACTATCATTCTGACTGTCTGTCCATTCTGCTAAACTATGAATGGCCTGTTTCAGTCAATTACTATCATCCTGACTGTCTGTCCATTCTGCTAAACGATCAATGTCCTGTTTCAGTCAATTACTATCATCAAGACTATCTGTCCATTCTGCTAAACTATCAATGTCCTGTTTCAGTCAATTACTATCATCCTGACTGTCTGTCCATTC
Source organism: Heterodontus francisci (assembly GCF_036365525.1). NCBI lineage: Eukaryota > Metazoa > Chordata > Chondrichthyes > Heterodontiformes > Heterodontidae > Heterodontus > Heterodontus francisci. The sequence goes on from NW_027140186.1 coordinate 106,370, forward strand.
TGCTAAACTATCCATGTCCTGTTTCAGTCAATTACTATCATCCTGACTGTCTATCCATTCTGCTAAACTATCCATGTCCTGTTTCAGTCAATTACTATTATCCTGACTGTCTATCCATTCTGCTAAACTATCCATGTCCTGTTTCAGTCAATTACTATCATCCTGACTGTCTATCCATTCTGCTAAACTATCCATGTCCTGTTTCAGTCAATTACTATCATCCTGACTGTCTATCCATTCTGCTAAACTATCAATGTCCTGTTTCAGTCAATTACTATCATCCAGACTGTCTGTCCATTCTGCTAAACTATCCATGTCCTGTTTCAGTCAATTACTATCATCCTGACTGTCTGTCCATTCTGCTAAACTATCCATGTCCTGTTTCAGTCAATTACTATCATCCTGACTGTCTGTCCATTATGCTAATCTATCCATGTCCTGTTTCAGTCAATTGCTATCATTCTGACTGTCTGTCCATTCTGCAAATCTATCCATGTCCTGTTTCAGTCAATGACTATCATCCTGACTGTGTGTCCATTCTGCTAAACTATCCATGTCCTGTTTCAGTCAATGACTATCATCCTGACTGTGTGTCCATTATGCTAATCTATCCATGTCCTGTTTCAGTCAATTACTATCATCCTGACTGTCTGTCCATTATGCTAATCTATCCATGTCCTGTTTCAGTCAATTACTATCATCCTGACTGTCTGTCCATTATGCTAATCTATCCATGTCCTGTTTCAGTCAATTACTATCATCCTGACTGTCTGTCCATTATGCTAATCTATCCATGTCCTGTTTCAGTCAATGACTATCATCCTGACTGTGTGTCCATTCTGCTAAACTATCCATGTCCTGTTTCAGTCAATGACTATCATTCTGACTGTCTGTCCATTCTGCGAAACTATCAATGTCCTGTTTCAGTCAATTGCTATCATCCTGACTGTCTATCCATTCTGCTAAACTATCCATGTCCTGTTACAGTCAATTACTATCATCCTGACTGTCTATCCATTCTGCTAAACTATCCATGTCCTGTTTCAGTCAATTACTATCATTCTGACTGTCTGTCCATTCTGCTAAACTATCAATGTCCTGTTTCAGTCAATTACTATCATCCTGACTGTCTATCCATTCTGCCATGCTATCCATGTCCTGTTTCAGTCAATTACTATCTTTCTGACTCTCCATTCTGCTAAACTATCCATGTCCTGTTTCAGTCAATTACTATCATCCTGAATGTCTATCCATTCTGCTAAACTATCCATGTCCTGTTTCAGTCAATTACTATCATTCTGACTGTCTGTCCATTCTGCTAAACTATCAATGTCCTGTTTCAGTCAATTACTATCATCCTGACTGTCTATCCATTCTGCCATGCTATCCATGTCCTGTTTCAGTCAATTACTATCATCCTGACTGTCCATTCTGCTAAACTATCCATGTCCTGTTTCAGTCAATTGCTATCATCCTGACTGTCTATCCATTCTGCTAAACTATCCATGTCCTGTTTCAGTCAATTACTATCATCCTGACTGTCTATCCATTCTGCTAAACTATCCATGTCCTGTTTCAGTCAATTACTATCATTCTGACTGTCTGTCCATTCTGCTAAACTATCAATGTCCTGTTTCAGTCAATTACTATCATCCTGACTGTCTATCCATTCTGCCATGCTATCCATGTCCTGTTTCAGTCAATTACTATCTTTCTGACTCTCCATTCTGCTAAACTATCCACGTCCTGTTTCAGTCAATTACTATCATTCTGACTGTCTGTCCATTCTGCTAAACTATCAATGGCCTGTTTCAGTCAATTACTATCATCCTGACTGTCTGTCCATTCTGCTAAACTATCAATGTCTTGTTTCAGTCAATTACTATCATCCTGACTATCTGTCCATTCTGCTAAACTATCAATGTCCTCTTTCAGTCAATTACTATCATCCTGATCCTCTGTCCATTCTGCTAAACTATCCATGTCCTGTTTCAGTCAATTACTATCATCCTGACTGTCTGTCCATTCTGCTAAATTATCAATATCCTGTTTCAGTCAATTACTATCATCCTGACTGTCTATCCATTCTGCCATGCTATCCATGTCCTGTTTCAGTCAATTACTATCATCCTGACTGTCCATTCTGCTAAACTATCCATGTCCTGTTTCAGTCAATTGCTATCATCCTGACTGTCTATCCATTCTGCTAAACTATCCATGTCCTGTTTCAGTCAATTACTATCATCCTGACTGTCTATCCATTCTGCTAAACTATCCATGTCCTGTTTCAGTCAATTACTATCATTCTGACTGTCTGTCCATTCTGCTAAACTATCAATGTCCTGTTTCAGTCAATTACTATCATCCTGACTGTCTATCCATTCTGCCATGCTATCCATGTCCTGTTTCAGTCAATTACTATCTTTCTGACTCTCCATTCTGCTAAACTATCCATGTCCTGTTTCAGTCAATTACTATCATTCTGACTGTCTGTCCATTCTGCTAAACTATCAATGGCCTGTTTCAGTCAATTACTATCATCCTGACTGTCTGTCCATTCTGCTAAACTATCAATGTCTTGTTTCAGTCAATTACTATCATCCTGACTATCTGTCCATTCTGCTAAACTATCAATGTCCTCTTTCAGTCAATTACTATCATCCTGATCCTCTGTCCATTCTGCTAAACTATCCATGTCCTGTTTCAGTCAATTACTATCATCCTGACTGTCTGTCCATTCTGCTAAATTATCAATATCCTGTTTCAGTCAATTACTATCATCCTGACCGTCTATCCATTCTGCCATGCTATCCATGTCCTGTTTCAGTCAATTACTATCATCCTGACTGTCCATTCTGCTAAACTATCCATGTCCTGTTTCAGTCAATTGCTATCATCCTGACTGTCTATCCATTCTGCTAAACTATCCATGTCCTGTTTCAGTCAATTACTATCATCCTGACTGTCTATCCATTCTGCTAAACTATCCATGTCCTGTTTCAGTCAATTACTATCATTCTGACTGTCTGTCCATTCTGCTAAACTATCAATGTCCTGTTTCAGTCAATTACTATCATCCTGACTGTCTATCCATTCTGCCATGCTATCCATGTCCTGTTTCAGTCAATTACTATCTTTCTGACTCTCCATTCTGCTAAACTATCCATGTCCTGTTTCAGTCAATTACTATCATTCTGACTGTCTGTCCATTCTGCTAAACTATCAATGGCCTGTTTCAGTCAATTACTATCATCCTGACTGTCTGTCCATTCTGCTAAACTATCAATGTCTTGTTTCAGTCAATTACTATCATCCTGACTATCTGTCCATTCTGCCAAACTATCAATGTCCTCTATCAGTCAATTACTATCATCCTGATCCTCTGTCCATTCTGCTAAACTATCCATGTCCTGTTTCAGTCAATTACTATCATCCTGACTGTCTGTCCATTCTGCTAAATTATCAATATCCTGTTTCAGTCAATTACTATCATCCTGACTGTCTGTCCATTCTGCTAAACTATCAATGTCCTGTTTCAGTCAATTACTATCATCCTGACTGTCTATCCATTCTGCCATGCTATCCATGTCCTGTTTCAGTCAATTACTATCATCCTGACTGTCCATTCTGCTAAACTATCCATGTCCTGTTTCAGTCAATTGCTATCATCCTGACTGTCTATCCATTCTGCTAAACTATCCATGTCCTGTTTCAGTCAATTACTATCATCCTGCCTGTCTATCCATTCTGCTAAACTATCCATGTCCTGTTTCAGTCAATTACTATCATTCTGACTGTCTGTCCATTCTGCTAAACTATCAATGTCCTGTTTCAGTCAATTACTATCATCCTGACTGTCTATCCATTCTGCCATGCTATCCATGTCCTGTTTCAGTCAATTACTATCTTTCTGACTCACCATTCTGCTAAACTATCCATGTCCTGTTTCAGTCAATTACTATCATTCTGACTGTCTGTCCATTCTGCTAAACTATCAATGGCCTGTTTCAGTCAATTACTATCATCCTGACTGTCTGTCCATTCTGCTAAACTATCAATGTCTTGTTTCAGTCAATTACTATCATCCTGACTGTCTGTCCATTATGCTAATCTATCCATGTCCTGTTTCAGTCAATTACTATCATCCTGACTGTCTGTCCATTATGCTAATCTATCCATGTCCTGTTTCAGTCAATTACTATCATCCTGACTGTCTGTCCATTATGCTAATCTATCCATGTCCTGTTTCAGTCAATGACTATCATCCTGACTGTGTGTCCATTCTGCTAAACTATCCATGTCCTGTTTCAGTCAATGACTATCATTCTGACTGTCTGTCCATTCTGCTAAACTATCAATGTCCTGTTTCAGTCAATTGCTATCATCCTGACTGTCTATCCATTCTGCTAAACTATCCATGTCCTGTTACAGTCAATTACTATCATCCTGACTGTCTATCCATTCTGCTAAACTATCCATGTCCTGTTTCAGTCAATTACTATCATTCTGACTGTCTGTCCATTCTGCTAAACTATCAATGTCCTGTTTCAGTCAATTACTATCATCCTGACTGTCTATCCATTCTGCCATGCTATCCATGTCCTGTTTCAGTCAATTACTATCTTTCTGACTCTCCATTCTGCTAAACTATCCATGTCCTGTTTCAGTCAATTACTATCATCCTGAATGTCTATCCATTCTGCTAAACTATCCATGTCCTGTTTCAGTCAATTACTATCATTCTGACTGTCTGTCCATTCTGCTAAACTATCAATGTCCTGTTTCAGTCAATTACTATCATCCTGACTGTCTATCCATTCTGCCATGCTATCCATGTCCTGTTTCAGTCAATTACTATCATCCTGACTGTCCATTCTGCTAAACTATCCATGTCCTGTTTCAGTCAATTGCTATCATCCTGACTGTCTATCCATTCTGCTAAACTATCCATGTCCTGTTTCAGTCAATTACTATCATCCTGACTGTCTATCCATTCTGCTAAACTATCCATGTCCTGTTTCAGTCAATTACTATCATTCTGACTGTCTGTCCATTCTGCTAAACTATCAATGTCCTGTTTCAGTCAATTACTATCATCCTGACTGTCTATCCATTCTGCCATGCTATCCATGTCCTGTTTCAGTCAATTACTATCTTTCTGACTCTCCATTCTGCTAAACTATCCATGTCCTGTTTCAGTCAATTACTATCATTCTGACTGTCTGTCCATTCTGCTAAACTATCAATGGCCTGTTTCAGTCAATTACTATCATCCTGACTGTCTGTCCATTCTGCTAAACTATCAATGTCTTGTTTCAGTCAATTACTATCATCCTGACTATCTGTCCATTCTGCTAAACTATCAATGTCCTCTTTCAGTCAATTACTATCATCCTGATCCTCTGTCCATTCTGCTAAACTATCCATGTCCTGTTTCAGTCAATTACTATCATCCTGACTGTCTATCCATTCTGCTAAACTATCCATGTCCTGTTTCAGTCAATTACTATCATTCTGACTGTCTGTCCATTCTGCTAAACTATCAATGTCCTGTTTCAGTCAATTACTATCATCCTGACTGTCTATCCATTCTGCCATGCTATCCATGTCCTGTTTCAGTCAATTACTATCATCCTGACTGTCTATCCATTCTGCCATGCTATCCATGTCCTGTTTCAGTCAATTACTATCTTTCTGACTCTCCATTCTGCTAAACTATCCATGTCCTGTTTCAGTCAATTACTATCATTCTGACTGTCTGTCCATTCTGCTAAACTATCAATGGCCTGTTTCAGTCAATTACTATCATCCTGACTGTCTGTCCATTCTGCTAAACTATCAATGTCTTGTTTCAGTCAATTACTATCATCCTGACTATCTGTCCATTCTGCTAAACTATCAATGTCCTCTTTCAGTCAATTACTATCATCCTGATCCTCTGTCCATTCTGCTAAACTATCCATGTCCTGTTTCAGTCAATTACTATCATCCTGACTGTCTGTCCATTCTGCTAAATTATCAATATCCTGTTTCAGTCAATTACTATCATCCTGACCGTCTATCCATTCTGCCATGCTATCCATGTCCTGTTTCAGTCAATTACTATCATCCTGACTGTCCATTCTGCTAAACTATCCATGTCCTGTTTCAGTCAATTGCTATCATCCTGACTGTCTATCCATTCTGCTAAACTATCCATGTCCTGTTTCAGTCAATTACTATCATCCTGACTGTCTATCCATTCTGCTAAACTATCCATGTCCTGTTTCAGTCAATTACTATCATTCTGACTGTCTGTCCATTCTGCTAAACTATCAATGTCCCGTTTCAGTCAATTACTATCATCCTGACTGTCTATCCATTCTGCCATGCTATCCATGTCCTGTTTCAGTCAATTACTATCTTTCTGACTCTCCATTCTGCTAAACTATCCATGTCCTGTTTCAGTCAATTACTATCATTCTGACTGTCTGTCCATTCTGCTAAACTATCAATGGCCTGTTTCAGTCAATTACTATCATCCTGACTGTCTGTCCATTCTGCTAAACTATCAATGTCTTGTTTCAGTCAATTACTATCATCCTGACTATCTGTCCATTCTGCCAAACTATCAATGTCCTCTATCAGTCAATTACTATCATCCTGATCCTCTGTCCATTCTGCTAAACTATCCATGTCCTGTTTCAGTCAATTACTATCATCCTGACTGTCTGTCCATTCTGCTAAATTATCAATATCCTGTTTCAGTCAATTACTATCATCCTGACTGTCTGTCCATTCTGCTAAACTATCAATGTCCTGTTTCAGTCAATTACTATCATCCTGACTGTCTATCCATTCTGCCATGCTATCCATGTCCTGTTTCAGTCAATTACTATCATCCTGACTGTCCATTCTGCTAAACTATCCATGTCCTGTTTCAGTCAATTGCTATCATCCTGACTGTCTATCCATTCTGCTAAACTATCCATGTCCTGTTTCAGTCAATTACTATCATCCTGCCTGTCTATCCATTCTGCTAAACTATCCATGTCCTGTTTCAGTCAATTACTATCATTCTGACTGTCTGTCCATTCTGCTAAACTATCAATGTCCTGTTTCAGTCAATTACTATCATCCTGACTGTCTATCCATTCTGCCATGCTATCCATGTCCTGTTTCAGTCAATTACTATCTTTCTGACTCACCATTCTGCTAAACTATCCATGTCCTGTTTCAGTCAATTACTATCATTCTGACTGTCTGTCCATTCTGCTAAACTATCAATGGCCTGTTTCAGTCAATTACTATCATCCTGACTGTCTGTCCATTCTGCTAAACTATCAATGTCTTGTTTCAGTCAATTACTATCATCCTGACTGTCTGTCCATTATGCTAATCTATCCATGTCCTGTTTCAGTCAATTACTATCATCCTGACTGTCTGTCCATTATGCTAATCTATCCATGTCCTGTTTCAGTCAATTACTATCATCCTGACTGTCTGTCCATTATGCTAATCTATCCATGTCCTGTTTCAGTCAATGACTATCATCCTGACTGTGTGTCCATTCTGCTAAACTATCCATGTCCTGTTTCAGTCAATGACTATCATTCTGACTGTCTGTCCATTCTGCTAAACTATCAATGTCCTGTTTCAGTCAATTGCTATCATCCTGACTGTCTATCCATTCTGCTAAACTATCCATGTCCTGTTACAGTCAATTACTATCATCCTGACTGTCTATCCATTCTGCTAAACTATCCATGTCCTGTTTCAGTCAATTACTATCATTCTGACTGTCTGTCCATTCTGCTAAACTATCAATGTCCTGTTTCAGTCAATTACTATCATCCTGACTGTCTATCCATTCTGCCATGCTATCCATGTCCTGTTTCAGTCAATTACTATCTTTCTGACTCTCCATTCTGCTAAACTATCCATGTCCTGTTTCAGTCAATTACTATCATCCTGAATGTCTATCCATTCTGCTAAACTATCCATGTCCTGTTTCAGTCAATTACTATCATTCTGACTGTCTGTCCATTCTGCTAAACTATCAATGTCCTGTTTCAGTCAATTACTATCATCCTGACTGTCTATCCATTCTGCCATGCTATCCATGTCCTGTTTCAGTCAATTACTATCATCCTGACTGTCCATTCTGCTAAACTATCCATGTCCTGTTTCAGTCAATTGCTATCATCCTGACTGTCTATCCATTCTGCTAAACTATCCATGTCCTGTTTCAGTCAATTACTATCATCCTGACTGTCTATCCATTCTGCTAAACTATCCATGTCCTGTTTCAGTCAATTACTATCATTCTGACTGTCTGTCCATTCTGCTAAACTATCAATGTCCTGTTTCAGTCAATTACTATCATCCTGACTGTCTATCCATTCTGCCATGCTATCCATGTCCTGTTTCAGTCAATTACTATCTTTCTGACTCTCCATTCTGCTAAACTATCCATGTCCTGTTTCAGTCAATTACTATCATTCTGACTGTCTGTCCATTCTGCTAAACTATCAATGGCCTGTTTCAGTCAATTACTATCATCCTGACTGTCTGTCCATTCTGCTAAACTATCAATGTCTTGTTTCAGTCAATTACTATCATCCTGACTATCTGTCCATTCTGCTAAACTATCAATGTCCTCTTTCAGTCAATTACTATCATCCTGATCCTCTGTCCATTCTGCTAAACTATCCATGTCCTGTTTCAGTCAATTACTATCATCCTGACTGTCTGTCCATTCTGCTAAATTATCAATATCCTGTTTCAGTCAATTACTATCATCCTGACTGTCTATCCATTCTGCCATGCTATCCATGTCCTGTTTCAGTCAATTACTATCATCCTGACTGTCCATTCTGCTAAACTATCCATGTCCTGTTTCAGTCAATTGCTATCATCCTGACTGTCTATCCATTCTGCTAAACTATCCATGTCCTGTTTCAGTCAATTACTATCATCCTGACTGTCTATCCATTCTGCTAAACTATCCATGTCCTGTTTCAGTCAATTACTATCATTCTGACTGTCTGTCCATTCTGCTAAACTATCAATGTCCTGTTTCAGTCAATTACTATCATCCTGACTGTCTATCCATTCTGCCATGCTATCCATGTCCTGTTTCAGTCAATTACTATCTTTTTGACTCTCCATTCTGCTAAACTATCCATGTCCTGTTTCAGTCAATTACTATCATTCTGACTGTCTGTCCATTCTGCTAAACTATGAATGGCCTGTTTCAGTCAATTACTATCATCCTGACTGTCTGTCCATTCTGCTAAACGATCAATGTCCTGTTTCAGTCAATTACTATCATCAAGACTATCTGTCCATTCTGCTAAACTATCAATGTCCTGTTTCAGTCAATTACTATCATCCTGACTGTCTGTCCATTCTGCTAAACTATCCATGTCCTGTTTCAGTCAATTACTATCATCCTGACTGTCTATCCATTCTGCTAAACTATCCATGTCCTGTTTCAGTCAATTACTATTATCCTGACTGTCTATCCATTCTGCTAAACTATCCATGTCCTGTTTCAGTCAATTACTATCATCCTGACTGTCTATCCATTCTGCTAAACTATCCATGTCCTGTTTCAGTCAATTACTATCATCCTGACTGTCTATCCATTCTGCTAAACTATCAATGTCCTGTTTCAGTCAATTACTATCATCCAGACTGTCTGTCCATTCTGCTAAACTATCCATGTCCTGTTTCAGTCAATTACTATCATCCTGACTGTCTGTCCATTCTGCTAAACTATCCATGTCCTGTTTCAGTCAATTACTATCATCCTGACTGTCTGTCCATTATGCTAATCTATCCATGTCCTGTTTCAGTCAATTGCTATCATTCTGACTGTCTGTCCATTCTGCAAATCTATCCATGTCCTGTTTCAGTCAATGACTATCATCCTGACTGTGTGTCCATTCTGCTAAACTATCCATGTCCTGTTTCAGTCAATGACTATCATCCTGACTGTGTGTCCATTATGCTAATCTATCCATGTCCTGTTTCAGTCAATTACTATCATCCTGACTGTCTGTCCATTATGCTAATCTATCCATGTCCTGTTTCAGTCAATTACTATCATCCTGACTGTCTGTCCATTATGCTAATCTATCCATGTCCTGTTTCAGTCAATTACTATCATCCTGACTGTCTGTCCATTATGCTAATCTATCCATGTCCTGTTTCAGTCAATGACTATCATCCTGACTGTGTGTCCATTCTGCTAAACTATCCATGTCCTGTTTCAGTCAATGACTATCATTCTGACTGTCTGTCCATTCTGCGAAACTATCAATGTCCTGTTTCAGTCAATTGCTATCATCCTGACTGTCTATCCATTCTGCTAAACTATCCATGTCCTGTTACAGTCAATTACTATCATCCTGACTGTCTATCCATTCTGCTAAACTATCCATGTCCTGTTTCAGTCAATTACTATCATTCTGACTGTCTGTCCATTCTGCTAAACTATCAATGTCCTGTTTCAGTCAATTACTATCATCCTGACTGTCTATCCATTCTGCCATGCTATCCATGTCCTGTTTCAGTCAATTACTATCTTTCTGACTCTCCATTCTGCTAAACTATCCATGTCCTGTTTCAGTCAATTACTATCATCCTGAATGTCTATCCATTCTGCTAAACTATCCATGTCCTGTTTCAGTCAATTACTATCATTCTGACTGTCTGTCCATTCTGCTAAACTATCAATGTCCTGTTTCAGTCAATTACTATCATCCTGACTGTCTATCCATTCTGCCATGCTATCCATGTCCTGTTTCAGTCAATTACTATCATCCTGACTGTCCATTCTGCTAAACTATCCATGTCCTGTTTCAGTCAATTGCTATCATCCTGACTGTCTATCCATTCTGCTAAACTATCCATGTCCTGTTTCAGTCAATTACTATCATCCTGACTGTCTATCCATTCTGCTAAACTATCCATGTCCTGTTTCAGTCAATTACTATCATTCTGACTGTCTGTCCATTCTGCTAAACTATCAATGTCCTGTTTCAGTCAATTACTATCATCCTGACTGTCTATCCATTCTGCCATGCTATCCATGTCCTGTTTCAGTCAATTACTATCTTTCTGACTCTCCATTCTGCTAAACTATCCACGTCCTGTTTCAGTCAATTACTATCATTCTGACTGTCTGTCCATTCTGCTAAACTATCAATGGCCTGTTTCAGTCAATTACTATCATCCTGACTGTCTGTCCATTCTGCTAAACTATCAATGTCTTGTTTCAGTCAATTACTATCATCCTGACTATCTGTCCATTCTGCTAAACTATCAATGTCCTCTTTCAGTCAATTACTATCATCCTGATCCTCTGTCCATTCTGCTAAACTATCCATGTCCTGTTTCAGTCAATTACTATCATCCTGACTGTCTGTCCATTCTGCTAAATTATCAATATCCTGTTTCAGTCAATTACTATCATCCTGACTGTCTATCCATTCTGCCATGCTATCCATGTCCTGTTTCAGTCAATTACTATCATCCTGACTGTCCATTCTGCTAAACTATCCATGTCCTGTTTCAGTCAATTGCTATCATCCTGACTGTCTATCCATTCTGCTAAACTATCCATGTCCTGTTTCAGTCAATTACTATCATCCTGACTGTCTGTCCATTCTGCTAAACTATCAATGTCCTGTTTCAGTCAATTACTATCATCCTGACTGTCTATCCATTCTGCCATGCTATCCATGTCCTGTTTCAGTCAATTACTATCTTTCTGACTCTCCATTCTGCTAAACTATCCATGTCCTGTTTCAGTCAATTACTATCATTCTGACTGTCTGTCCATTCTGCTAAACTATCAATGGCCTGTTTCAGTCAATTACTATCATCCTGACTGTCTGTCCATTCTGCTAAACTATCAATGTCTTGTTTCAGTCAATTACTATCATCCTGACTATCTGTCCATTCTGCTAAACTATCAATGTCCTCTTTCAGTCAATTACTATCATCCTGATCCTCTGTCCATTCTGCTAAACTATCCATGTCCTGTTTCAGTCAATTACTATCATCCTGACTGTCTGTCCATTCTGCTAAATTATCAATATCCTGTTTCAGTCAATTACTATCATCCTGACCGTCTATCCATTCTGCCATGCTATCCATGTCCTGTTTCAGTCAATTACTATCATCCTGACTGTCCATTCTGCTAAACTATCCATGTCCTGTTTCAGTCAATTGCTATCATCCTGACTGTCTATCCATTCTGCTAAACTATCCATGTCCTGTTTCAGTCAATTACTATCATCCTGACTGTCTATCCATTCTGCTAAACTATCCATGTCCTGTTTCAGTCAATTACTATCATTCTGACTGTCTGTCCATTCTGCTAAACTATCAATGTCCTGTTTCAGTCAATTACTATCATCCTGACTGTCTATCCATTCTGCCATGCTATCCATGTCCTGTTTCAGTCAATTACTATCTTTCTGACTCTCCATTCTGCTAAACTATCCATGTCCTGTTTCAGTCAATTACTATCATTCTGACTGTCTGTCCATTCTGCTAAACTATCAATGGCCTGTTTCAGTCAATTACTATCATCCTGACTGTCTGTCCATTCTGCTAAACTATCAATGTCTTGTTTCAGTCAATTACTATCATGCTGACTATCTGTCCATTCTGCCAAACTATCAATGTCCTCTATCAGTCAATTACTATCATCCTGATCCTCTGTCCATTCTGCTAAACTATCCATGTCCTGTTTCAGTCAATTACTATCATCCTGACTGTCTGTCCATTCTGCTAAATTATCAATATCCTGTTTCAGTCAATTACTATCATCCTGACTGTCTGTCCATTCTGCTAAACTATCAATGTCCTGTTTCAGTCAATTACTATCATCCTGACTGTCTATCCATTCTGCCATGCTATCCATGTCCTGTTTCAGTCAATTACTATCATCCTGACTGTCCATTCTGCTAAACTATCCATGTCCTGTTTCAGTCAATTGCTATCATCCTGACTGTCTATCCATTCTGCTAAACTATCCATGTCCTGTTTCAGTCAATTACTATCATCCTGCCTGTCTATCCATTCTGCTAAACTATCCATGTCCTGTTTCAGTCAATTACTATCATTCTGACTGTCTGTCCATTCTGCTAAACTATCAATGTCCTGTTTCAGTCAATTACTATCATCCTGACTGTCTATCCATTCTGCCATGCTATCCATGTCCTGTTTCAGTCAATTACTATCTTTCTGACTCACCATTCTGCTAAACTATCCATGTCCTGTTTCAGTCAATTACTATCATTCTGACTGTCTGTCCATTCTGCTAAACTATCAATGGCCTGTTTCAGTCAATTACTATCATCCTGACTGTCTGTCCATTCTGCTAAACTATCAATGTCTTGTTTCAGTCAATTACTATCATCCTGACTATCTGTCCATTCTGCTAAACTATCAATGTCCTCTTTCAGTCAATTACTATCATCCTGATCCTCTGTCCATTCTGCTAAACTATCCATGTCCTGTTTCAGTCAATTACTATCATCCTGACTGTCTGTCCATTCTGCTAAATTATCAATATCCTGTTTCAGTCAATTACAATCATCCTGACTGTCTGTCCATTCTGCTAAATTATCCATGTCCTGTTTCAGTCAATTACTATCATCCTGACTGTCTATCCATTCTGCTAAACTATCCATGTCCTGTTTCAGTCAATTACTATCATCCTGACTGTCTGTCCATTCTGCTAAATTATCCATGTCCTGTTTCAGTCAATTACTATCATCCTGACTGTCTATCCATTCTGCTAAACTATCCATGTCCTGTTTCAGTCAATTACTATCATCCTGACTGTCTGTCCATTCTGCTAAACTATCCATGTCCTGTTTCAGTCAATGACTATCATCCTGACTGTCTGTCCATTCTGCTAAACTATCCATGTCCTGCTTCAGTCAATGACTATCATCCTGACTGTCTGTCCATTCTGCTAAACTATCCATGTCCTGTTTCAGTCAATTACTATCATCCTGACTGTCTATCCATTCTGCTAAACTATCCATGTCCTGTTTCAGTCAATTACTATCATCCTGACTGTCTGTCCATTCTGCTAAACTATCCATGTCCTGCTTCAGTCAATGACTATCATCCTGACTCGCTGTCCATTCTGCTAATCTATCCATGTCCTGTTTCAGTCAATTACTATCATCCTGACTGTCTATCCATTCTGCTAATCTATCCATGTCCTGTTTCAGTCAATTACTATCATCCTGACTGTCTATCCATTCTGCTAAACTATCCATGTCCTGTTTCAGTCAATTACTATCATTCTGACTGTCTGTCCATTCTGCTGAACTATCAATGTCCTGTTTCAGACAATTGCTGTCATCCTGACTGTCTATCCATTCTGCTAAACTATCCATGTCCTGTTTCCGTCAATTACTATCATTCTGACTGTCTGTCCATTCTTCTAAACTATCCATGTCCTGTTTCAGTCAATTACTATCATTCTGACTGTCTGTCCATTCTGCTAAACTATCAATGTCCTGTTTCAGTCAATTACTATCATCCTGACTGTCTGTCCATTCTGCTAACCTATCAAAGTCCTGTTTCAGTCAATTACTATCATCCTGACTGTCTGTCCATTCTGCTAAACGATCAATGTCCTGTTTCAGTCAATTACTATCATCCTGACTGTCTGTCCATTCTGCTAAACTATCAATGTCCTGTTTCAGTCAATTACTATCATCAAGACTATCTGTCCATTCTGCTAAACTATCAATGTCCTGTTTCAGTCAATTACTATCATCCTGACTGTCTGTCCATTCTGCTAAACTATCCATGTCCTGTTTCAGTCAATTACTATCATCCTGACTGTCTATCCATTCTGCTAAACTGTCCATGTCCTGTTTCAGTCAATTACTATTATCCTGACTGTCTATCCATTCTGCTAAACTATCCATGTCCTGTTTCAGTCAATTACTATCATCCTGACTGTCTATCTATTCTGCTAAACTATCCATGTCCTGTTTCAGTCAATTACTATCATCCTGACTGTCTATCCATTCTGCTAAACTATCAATGTCCTGTTTCAGTCAATTACTATCATCCAGACTGTCTGTCCATTCTGCTAAACTATCCATGTCCTGTTTCAGTCAATTACTATCATCCTGACTGTCTGTCCATTCTGCTAAACTATCCATGTCCTGTTTCAGTCAATTACTATCATCCTGACTGTCTGTCCATTATGCTAATCTATCCATGTCCTGTTTCAGTCAATTACTATCATTCTGACTGTCTGTCCATTCTGCTAAACTATCCATGTCCTGTTTCAGTCAATGACTATCATCCTGACTGTCTGTCCATTCTGCTAAACTATCAATGTCCTGTTTCAGTCAATTGCTATCATCCTGACTGTCAATCCATTCTGCTAAACTATCCATGTCCTGTTTCAGTCAATTACTATCATCCTGACTGTCTATCCATTCTGCTAAACTATCCATGTCCTGTTTCAGTCAATTACTATCATTCTGACTGTCTGTCCATTCTGCTAAACTATCAATGTCCTGTTTCAGTCAATTACTATCATCCTGACTGTCTATCCATTCTGCCATGCTATCCATGTCCTGTTTCAGTCAATTACTATCTTTCTGACTCTCCATTCTGCTAAACTATCCATGTCCTGTTTCAGTCAATTACTATCATCCTGACAGTCTATCCATTCTGCTAAACTATCCATGTCCTGTTTCAGTCAATTACTATCATTCTGACTGTCTGTCCATTCTGCTAAACTATCAATGTCCTGTTTCAGTCAATTACTATCATCCTGACTGTCTATCCATTCTGCCATGCTATCCATATCCTGTTTCAGTCAATTACTATCATCCTGACTGTCCATTCTGCTAAACTATCCATGTCCTGTTTCAGTCAATTGCTATCATCCTGACTGTCTATCCATTCTGCTAAACTATCCATGTCCTGTTTCAGTCAATTACTATCATCCTGACTGTCTATCCATTCTGCTAAACTATCCATGTCCTGTTTCAGTCAATTACTATCATTCTGACTGTCTGTCCATTCTGCTGAACTATCAATGTCCTGTTTCAGTCAATTACTATCATCCTGACAGTCTATCCATTCTGCCATGCTATCCATGTCCTGTTGCAGTCAATTACTATCTTTCTGACTCTCCATTCTGCTAAACTATCCACGTCCTGTTTCAGTCAATTACTATCATTCTGACTGTCTGTCCATTCTGCTAAACTATCAATGGCCTGTTTCAGTCAATTACTATCATCCTGACTGTCTGTCCATTCTGCTAAACTATCAATGTCTTGTTTCAGTCAATTACTATCATCCTGACTATCTGTCCATTCTGCTAAACTATCAATGTCCTCTTTCAGTCAATTACTATCATCCTGATCCTCTGTCCATTCTGCTAAACTATCCATGTCCTGTTTCAGTCAATTACTATCATCCTGATCCTCTGTCCATTCTGCTAAACTATCCATGTCCTGTTTCAGTCAATTAACATCATCCTGACTGTCTATTCATTCTGCTAAACTATCAATGTCCTGTTTCAGTCAATTACTATCATCCTGACTGTCTCTCCATTCTGCTAAACTATCCATGTCCTGTTTCAGTCAATTACTATCATCCTGACTGTCTGTCCATTCTGCTAAATTATCCATGTCCTGTTTCAGTCAATTACTATCATCCTGACTCTCTGTCCAGTCTGCTAAACTATCAATGTCCTGTTTCAGTCAATTACTATCATCCTGACTGTCTGTCCATTCTGCTAAACTATCCATGTCCTGTTTCAGTCAATTACTATCATCCTGACTGTCTGTCCATTCTTCTAAACTATCCATGTCCTGTTTCAGTCAATTACTATCATTCTGACTGTCTGTCCATTCTGCTAAACTATCAATGTCCTGTTTCAGTCAATTACTATCATCCTGACTGTCTGTCCATTCTGCTAACCTATCAAAGTCCTGTTTCAGTCAATTACTATCATCCTGACTGTCTGTCCATTCTGCTAAACTATCAATGTCCTGTTTCAGTCAATTACTATCATCAAGACTATCTGTCCATTCTGCTAAACTATCAATGTCCTGTTTCAGTCAATTACTATCATCCTGACTGTCTGTCCATTCTGCTAAACTATCCATGTCCTGTTTCAGTCAATTACTATCATCCTGACTGTCTATCCATTCTGCTAAACTGTCCATGTCCTGTTTCAGTCAATTACTATTATCCTGACTGTCTATCCATTCTGCTAAACTATCCATGTCCTGTTTCAGTCAATTACTATCATCCTGACTGTCTATCTATTCTGCTAAACTATCCATGTCCTGTTTCAGTCAATTACTATCATCCTGACTGTCTATCCATTCTGCTAAACTATCAATGTCCTGTTTCAGTCAATTACTATCATCCAGACTGTCTGTCCATTCTGCTAAACTATCCATGTCCTGTTTCAGTCAATTACTATCATCCTGACTGTCTGTCCATTCTGCTAAACTATCCATGTCCTGTTTCAGTCAATTACTATCATCCTGACTGTCTGTCCATTATGCTAATCTATCCATGTCCTGTTTCAGTCAATTACTATCATTCTGACTGTCTGTCCATTCTGCTAAACTATCCATGTCCTGTTTCAGTCAATGACTATCATCCTGACTGTCTGTCCATTCTGCTAAACTATCAATGTCCTGTTTCAGTCAATTGCTATCATCCTGACTGTCAATCCATTCTGCTAAACTATCCATGTCCTGTTTCAGTCAATTACTATCATCCTGACTGTCTATCCATTCTGCTAAACTATCCATGTCCTGTTTCAGTCAATTACTATCATTCTGACTGTCTGTCCATTCTGCTAAACTATCAATGTCCTGTTTCAGTCAATTACTATCATCCTGACTGTCTATCCATTCTGCCATGCTATCCATGTCCTGTTTCAGTCAATTACTATCTTTCTGACTCTCCATTCTGCTAAACTATCCATGTCCTGTTTCAGTCAATTACTATCATCCTGACAGTCTATCCATTCTGCTAAACTATCCATGTCCTGTTTCAGTCAATTACTATCATTCTGACTGTCTGTCCATTCTGCTAAACTATCAATGTCCTGTTTCAGTCAATTACTATCATCCTGACTGTCTATCCATTCTGCCATGCTATCCATATCCTGTTTCAGTCAATTACTATCATCCTGACTGTCCATTCTGCTAAACTATCCATGTCCTGTTTCAGTCAATTGCTATCATCCTGACTGTCTATCCATTCTGCTAAACTATCCATGTCCTGTTTCAGTCAATTACTATCATCCTGACTGTCTATCCATTCTGCTAAACTATCCATGTCCTGTTTCAGTCAATTACTATCATTCTGACTGTCTGTCCATTCTGCTGAACTATCAATGTCCTGTTTCAGTCAATTACTATCATCCTGACAGTCTATCCATTCTGCCATGCTATCCATGTCCTGTTGCAGTCAATTACTATCTTTCTGACTCTCCATTCTGCTAAACTATCCACGTCCTGTTTCAGTCAATTACTATCATTCTGACTGTCTGTCCATTCTGCTAAACTATCAATGGCCTGTTTCAGTCAATTACTATCATCCTGACTGTCTGTCCATTCTGCTAAACTATCAATGTCTTGTTTCAGTCAATTACTATCATCCTGACTATCTGTCCATTCTGCTAAACTATCAATGTCCTCTTTCAGTCAATTACTATCATCCTGATCCTCTGTCCATTCTGCTAAACTATCCATGTCCTGTTTCAGTCAATTACTATCATCCTGATCCTCTGTCCATTCTGCTAAACTATCCATGTCCTGTTTCAGTCAATTAACATCATCCTGACTGTCTATTCATTCTGCTAAACTATCAATGTCCTGTTTCAGTCAATTACTATCATCCTGACTGTCTCTCCATTCTGCTAAACTATCCATGTCCTGTTTCAGTCAATTACTATCATCCTGACTGTCTGTCCATTCTGCTAAATTATCCATGTCCTGTTTCAGTCAATTACTATCATCCTGACTCTCTGTCCAGTCTGCTAAACTATCAATGTCCTGTTTCAGTCAATTACTATCATCCTGACTGTCTGTCCATTCTGCTAAACTATCCATGTCCTGTTTCAGTCAATTACTATCATCCTGACTATCTATCCATTCTGCTAAACTATCAACGTCCTGTTTCAGTCAATTACTATCATCCTGACTGTCTCTCCATTCTGCTAAACTATCCATGTCCTGTTTCAGTCAATTACTATCATCCTGACTGTCTGTCAATTCTGCTAAACTATCAATGTCCTGTTTCAGTCAATTACTATCATCCTGACTGTCTGTCCATTCTGCGAAACTATCCATGTCCTGTTTCAGTCAATTACTATCATCCTGACTGTCTGTCCATTCTGCTAATCTATCCATGTCCTGTTTCAGTGAATTACTATCATCCTGACTGTCTGTCCATTCTGCAAAACTATCCATGACCTGTTTCAGTCAATGACTATGATCCTGACTGTGTGTCCATTCTACTAAACTATCCATGTCCTGTTTCAGACAATGACTATCATCCTGACTGTCCATTCTGCGAAACTATCCATGTCCTGTTTCAGTCAATTACTATCATCCTGACTGTCTGTCCATTCTGCTAAATTATCAATGTCCTGTTTCAGTCAATTACTATCATCCTGACTGTCTGTCCATTCTGCTAAACTATCAATGTCCTGTTTCAGTCAATTACTATCATCCTGATCCTCTGTCCATTCTGCTAAACTATCCATGTCCTGTTTCAGTCAATTACTATCATCCTGACTGTCTGTCCATTCTGCTAAACTATCAATGTCCTGTTTCAGTCAATTACTATCATCCTGACTGTCTGTCCATTCTGCGAAACAATCAATGTCCTGTTTCAGTCAATTACTATCATACTGACTGTCTGTCCATACTGCTAAACTATCAATGTCCTGTTTCAGTCAATTACTATCATCCTGACTGTCTGTCCATTCTGGTAAACTATCTATGTCCTGTTTCAGTCATTTACTATCATCCTGACTGTCTATCCATTCTGCTAAACTATCAATGTCCTGTTTCAGTCAATTACTATCATCCTGACTGTCTGTCCATTCTGCTAAACTATCAATGTCCTGTTTCAGTCAATTACTAACATCCTGACTGTCTGTCCATTCTGCTAAACTATCAACGTCCTGTTTCAGTCAATTACTATCATCCTGACTCTCTGTCCATTCTGCTAAACTATCCATGTCCTGTTTCAGTCAATTACCATCATCCTGACTGTCTGTCCATTCTGCTAAACTATCCATGTCCTGTTTCAGTCAATTACTATCATCCTGACTGTCTGTCCATTCTGCTCAACTATCAATCTCCTGTTTCAGTCAATTACTATCAACCTGACTGTCTGTCCATTCTGCTAAACTATCCATGTCCTGCTTCAGTCAATTACTATCATCCTGACTGTCTGTCCATTCTGCTATACTACCCATGTCCTGCTTCAGTCAATTACTATCATCCTGACTGTCTTTCTTTTCTGCTAAACTATCCAAGTCCTGTTTCAGTCATTTACTATCATCCTGACTTTCTGTCCATTCTGCTAAATTATCAATATCCTTTTTCAGTCAATTACTATCATCCTGACTGTCTTTCTTTTCTGCTAAACTATCCATGTCCTGCTTCAGTCAATTACTATCATCCTGTCTGTCTGTCCATTCTGCGATACTACCCATGTCCTGCTTCAGTCAATTACTATCATCCTGACTGTCTGTCCATTCTGCTAAATTATCAATATCCTGTTTCAGTCAATTACTATCATCCTGACTGTCTGTCCATTCTGCTAAACTATCCATGTCCTGTTTCAGTCAATTACTATCATCCTGACTGTCTATCCATTCTGCTAAACTATCAATGTTGTGTTTCAGTCAATTAATATCATCCTGACTGTCTGTCCATTCTGCTATACTATCCATGTCCTGTTTCAGTCAATTACTATTATCCTGACTGTCTATCCATTCTGCTAAACTATCCGTGTCCTGTTTCAGTCAATTACTATCATCCTGACTGTCTGTCCATTCTGCTCAACTATCAATCTCCTGTTTCAGTCAATTACTATCAACCTGACTGTCTGTCCATTCTGCTATACTACCCATGTCCTGCTTCAGTCAATTACTATCATCCTGACTGTCTTTCTTTTCTGCTAAACTATCCAAGTCCTGTTTCAGTCATTTACTATCATCCTGACTTTCTGTCCATTCTGCTAAATTATCAATATCCTGTTTCAGTCAATTTCTATCATCCTGACTGTCTTTCTTTTCTGCTAAACTATCCATGTCCTGCTTCAGTCAATTACTATCATCCTGTCTGTCTGTCCATTCTGCTATACTACCCATGTCCTGCTTCAGTCAATTACTATCATCCTGACTGTCTGTCCATTCTGCTAAATTATCAATATCCAGTTTCAGTCAATTACTATCATCCTGACTGTCTGTCCATTCTGCTAAACTATCCATGTCCTGTTTCAGTCAATTACTATCATCCTGACTGTCCATCCATTCTGCTAAACTATCAATGTTGTGTTTCAGTCAATTAATATCATCCTGACTGTCTGTCCATTCTGCTATACTATCCATGTCCTGTTTCAGTCAATTACTATTATCCTGACTGTCTATCCATTCTGCTAAACTATCCATGCCCTGTTTCAGTCAATTACTATCATCCTGACTGTCTGTCCATTCTGCTAAACTATCAATGTCCTGTTTCAGTCAATTACTATCATCCAGACTGTCTGTCCATTCTGCTAAACTATCCATGTCCTGTTTCAGTCAATTACTATCATCCTGACTGTCTGTCCATTCTGCTAAACTATCCATGTCCTGTTTCAGTCAATTACTATCATCCTGACTGTCTGTCCATTCTGCTAAACTATCCATGTCCTGTTTCAGTCAATTACTATCATCCAGACTGTCTGTCCATTCTGCTAAACTATCCATGTCCTGTTTCAGTCAATTACTATCATCCAGACTGTCTGTCCATTCTGCTAAACTATCCATGTCCTGTTTCAGTCAATTACTATCATCCAGACTGTCTGTCCATTCTGCTAAACTATCCATGTCCTGTTTCAGTCAATTACTATCATCCAGACTGTCTGTCCATTCTGCTAAACTATCCATGTCCTGTTTCAGTCAATTACTATCATCCTGACTGTCTGTCCATTCTGCTAAACTATCCATGTCCTGTTTCAGTCAACTACTATCATCCTGACTGTCTGTCCATTATGCTAATCTATCCATGTCCTGTTTCAGTCAATGACTATCATCCTGACTGTCCATTCTGCTGAACTATCCATGTCCTGTTTCAGTCAATTACTATCATCCTGACTGTCTATCCATTCTGCTAAACTATCCATGTCCTGTTTCAGTCAATTGCTATTATCCTGACTCGCTGTCCATTCTGCTAAATTATCCATGTCCTGTTTCAGTCAATTACTATCATTCTGACTGTCTGTCCATTCTGCTAAACTATCAATGTCCTGTTTCAGTCAATTACTATCATCCTGACTGTCTATCCATTCTGCTAAACTATCCATGTCCTGTTTCAGTCAATTACTATCATCCTGACTGTCTGTCCATTCTGCCATACTATCCATGTCCTGTTTCAGTCTATTACTATCTTTCTGACTGTCCATTCTGCTAAACTATTCATGTCCTGTTTCAGTCAATTACTATCATTCTGACTGTCTGTCCATTCTGCTAAACTATCAATGTCCTGTTTCAGTCAATTACTATCATCCTGACTGTCTGTCCATTCTGCTAAACTATCAATGTCCTGTTTCAGTCAATTACTATCATCCTGACTGTCTGTCCATTCTGCTAAACTATCAATGTCCTGTTTCAGTCAATTACTATCATCCTGATCCTCTGTCCATTCTGCTAAACTATCCATGTCCTGTTTCAGTCAATTACTATCATCCTGACTGTCTGTCCATTCTGCTAAACTATCAATGTCCTGTTTCAGTCAATTACTATCATCCTGACTGTCTGTCCATTCTGCTAAACTATCAATGTCCTGTTTCAGTCAATTACTATCATCCTGATCCTCTGTCCATTCTGCTAAACTATCCATGTCCTGTTTCAGTCAATCAATATCATCCTGACTGTCTATTCATTCTGCTAAACTATCAATGTCCTGTTTCAGTCAATTACTATCATCCTGACTGTCTCTCCATTCTGCTAAACTATCCATGCCCTGTTTCAGTCAATTACTATCATCCTGACTGTCTATCCATTCTGCTAAACTATCAATGTCCTGTTTCAGTCAATTACTATCATCCTGACTGTCTGTCCATTCTGCTAAACTATCCATGTCCTGTTTCAGTCAATTACTATCATCCTGACTGTCTATCCATTCTGCTAAACTATCAATGTCCTGTTTCAGTCAATTACTATCATCCTGACTGTCTATCCATTCTGCTAAACTATCAACGTCCTGTTTCAGTCAATTACTATCATCCTGACTGTCTGTCCATTCTGCGAAACTATCCATGTCCTGTTTCAGTCAATTACTATCATCCTGACTGTCTGTCCATTCTGCTAATCTATCCATGTCCTGTTTCAGTCAATTACTATCATCCTGACTGTCTATCCATTCTGCTAAACTATCAATGTCCTGTTTCAGTCAATTACTATCATCCTGACTGTCTGTCCATTCTGCTAAACTATCCATGTCCTGTTTCAGTCAATTACTATCATCCTGACTGTCTCTCCATTCTGCTAAACTATCCATGTCCTGTTTCAGTCAATTACTATCATCCTGACTGTCTGTCCATTCTGCTAAACTATCAATGTCCTGTTTCAGTCAATTACTATCATCCTGACTGTCTGTCCATTCTGCGAAACTATCCATGTCCTGTTTCTGTCAATTACTATCATCCTGACTGTCTGTCCATTCTGCTAATCTATCCATGTCCTGTTTCAGTCAATTACTATCATTCTGACTGTCTGTCCATTCTGCAAAATTATCAATGACCTGTTTCAGTCAATGACTATCATCCTGACTGTGTGTCCATTCTGCTAAACTATCCATGTCCTGTTTCAGTCAATGACTATCATCCTGACTGTCCATTCTGCTAAACTATCCATGTCCTGTTTCAGTCAATTACTATCATCCTGACTGTCTGTCCATTCTGCTAAATTATCAATGTCCTGTTTCAGTCAGTTACTATCATCCTGACTGTCTGTCCATTCTGCTAAACTATCAATGTCCTGTTTCAGTCAATTACTATCATCCTGATCCTCTGTCCATTCTGCTAAACTATCCATGTACAGTTTCAGTCAATTACTATCATCCTGACTGTCTGTCCATTCTGCTAAACTATCAATGTCCTGTTTCAGTCAATTACTATCATCCTGATCCTCTGTCCATTCTGCTAAACTATCCATGTCCTGTTTCAGTCAATTACTGTCATCCTGACTGTCTATTCATTCTGCTATACTATCAAAGTACTGTTTCAGTCAATTACTATCATTCTGACTGTCTCTCCATTCTGCTAAACTATCCATGTCCTGTTTCAGTCAATTACTATCATCCTGACTGTCTATCCATTCTGCTAAACTATCCATGTCCTGTTTCAGTCAATTACTATCATCCTGACTGTCTATCCATTCTGCTAAACTATCAATGTCCTGTTTCAGTCAATTACTATCATCCTGACTGTCTATCCATTCTGCTAAACTATCAATGTCCTGTTTCAGTCAATTACTATCATCCTGACTGTCTGTCCATTCTGCTGAACTATCAATGTCCTGTTTCAGTCAATTACTATCATCCTGATCCTCTGTCCATTCTGCTAAACTATCCATGTCCTGTTTCTGTCAATTAATATCATCCTGACTGTCTATACATTCTGCCAAACTATCAATGTCCTGTTTCAGTCAATTACTATCATCCTGAATGTCTATCCATTCTGCTAAACTATCAATGCCCTGTTTCAGTCAATTACTATCATCCTGACTGTCTGTCCATTCTGCTAAACTATCCATGTCCTGTTTCAGTCAATTACTATCATCCTGACTGTCTATCCATTCTGCTAAACTATCAATGTCCT
The DNA here is from genome assembly GCF_036365525.1 of Heterodontus francisci. Lineage (NCBI taxonomy): Eukaryota > Metazoa > Chordata > Chondrichthyes > Heterodontiformes > Heterodontidae > Heterodontus > Heterodontus francisci. The sequence continues at coordinate 131,486 of NW_027140186.1, forward strand.
GTTTCAGTCAATTACTATCATCCTGACTGTCTATCAATTCTGCTAAACTATCAACGTCCTGTTTCAGTCAATTACTATCATCCTGACTGTCTCTCCATTCTGCTAAACTATCCATGTCCTGTTTCAGTCAATTACTATCATCCTGACTGTCTATCCATTCTGCTAAACTATCAATGTCCTGTTTCAGTCAATTACTATCATCCTGACTGTCTGTCCATTCTGCTAAACTATCCATGTCCTGTTTCAGTTTATTACTATCATCCTGACTGTCTATCCATTCTGCTAAACTATCAATGTCCTGTTTCAGTCAATTACTATCATCCTGACTGTCTATCCATTCTGCTAAACTATCAACGTCCTGTTTCAGTCAATTACTATCATCCTGACTGTCTCTCCATTCTGCTAAACTATCCATGTCCTGTTTCAGTCAATTACTATCATCCTGACTGTCTGTCCATTCTGCTAAACTATCAATGTCCTGTTTCAGTCAATTACTATCATCCTGACTGTCTGTCCATTCTGCGAAACTATCCATGTCCTGTTTCAGTCAATTACTATCATCCTGACTGTCTGTCCATTCTGCTAATCTATCCATGTCCTGTTTCAGTCAATTACTATCATTCTGACTGTCTGTCCATTCTGCAAAATTATCAATGACCTGTTTCAGTCAATGACTATCATCCTGACTGTGTGTCCATTCTGCTAAACTATCCATGTCCTGTTTCAGTCAATGACTATCATCCTGACTGTCCATTCTGCTAAACTATCCATGTCCTGTTTCAGTCAATTACTATCATCCTGACTGTCTGTCCATTCTGCTAAATTATCAATGTCCTGTTTCAGTCAATTACTATCATCCTGACTGTCTGTCCATTCTGCTAAACTATCAATGTCCTGTTTCAGTCAATTACTATCATCCTGATCCTTTGTCCATTCTGCTAAACTATCCATGTCCTGTTTCAGTCAATTACTATCATCCTGACTGTCTGTCCATTCTGCTAAACTATCAATGTCCTGTTTCAGTCAATTACTATCATCCTGATCCTCTGTCCATTCTGCTAAACTATCAATGTCCTGTTTCAGTCAATTACTATCATCCTGACTGTCTGTCCATTCTGCTAAACTATCCATGTCCTGTTTCAGTCAATTACTATCATCCTGACTGTCTATCCATTCTGCTAAACTATCAATGTCCTGTTTCAGTCAATTACTATCATCCTGACTGTCTATCCATTCTGCTAAACTATCCATGTCCTGTTTCAGTCAATTACTATCATCCTGACTGTCTGTCCATACTGCTGAACTATCAATGTCCTGTTTCAGTCAATTACTATCATCCTGATCCTCTGTCCATTCTGCTAAACTATCCATGTCCTGTTTCAGTCAATTACTATCATCCTGACTGTCTATCCATTCTGCTAAACTATCAATGTCCTGTTTCAGTCAATTACTATCATCCTGACTGTCTATCCATTCTGCTAAACTATCAACGTCCTGTTTCAGTCAATTACTATCATCCTGACTGTCTCTCCATTCTGCTAAACTATCCATGTCCTGTTTCAGTCAATTACTATCATCCTGACTGTCTGTCCATTCTGCTAAACTATCAATGTCCTGTTTCAGTCAATTACTATCATCCTGACTGTCTGTCCATTCTGCGAAACTATCCATGTCCTGTTTCAGTCAATTACTATCATCCTGACTGTCTGTCCATTCTGCTAATCTATCCATGTCCTGTTTCAGTCAATTACTATCATTCTGACTGTCTGTCCATTCTGCAAAACTATCCATGACCTGTTTCAGTCAATGACTTTCATCCTGACTGTGTGTCCATTCTGCTAAACTATCCATGTCCTGTTTCAGTCAATGACTATCATCCTGACTGTCCATTCTGCTAAACTATCCATGTCCTGTTTCAGTCAATTACTATCATCCTGACTGTCTGTCCATTCTGCTAAATTATCAATGTCCTGTTTCAGTCAATTACTATCATCCTGACTGTCTGTCCATTCTGCTAAATTATCCATGTCCTGTTTCAGTCAATTACTATCATCCTGATCCTCTGTCCATTCTGCTAAACTATCAATGTCCTGTTTCAGTCAATTACTATCATCCTGATCCTCTGTCCATTCTGCTAAACTATCCATGTCCTGTTTCAGTCAATTACTATCATCCTGACTGTCTGTCCATTCTGCTAAACTATCAATGTCCTGTTTCAGTCAATTACTATCATCCTGATCCTCTGTCCATTCTGCTAAACTATTCATGTCCTGTTTCAGTCAATTACTATCATCCTGACTGTCTATTCATTCTGCTAAACTATCAAAGTCCTGTTTCAGTCAATTACTATCATCCTGACTGTCTCTCCATTCTGCTAAACTATCAAAGTCCTGTTTCAGTCAATTACTATCATCCTGACTGTCTATCCATTCTGCTAAACTATCAACGTCCTGTTTCAGTCAATTACTATCATCCTGACTGTCTCTCCATTCTGCTAAACTATCCATGTCCTGTTTCAGTCAATTACTATCATCCTGACTGTCTGTCCATTCTGCTAAACTATCAATGTCCTTTTTCAGTCAATTACTATCATCCTGACTGTCTGTCCATTCTGCGAATCTATCCATGTCCTGTTTCAGTCAATTACTATCATCCTGACTGTCTCTCCATTCTGCTAACCTATCCATGTCCTTTTTCAGTCAATTACTATCATCCTGACTGTCTGTCCATTCTGCGAAACTATCCATGTCCTGTTTCAGTCAATTACTATCATCCTGACTGTCTGTCCATTCTGCTAAACTATCAATGTCCTGTTTAAGTCAATTACTATCATCCTGATCAACTGTCCATTCTGCTAATCTATCCATGTCCTGTTTCAGTCAATTAATATCATCCCGACTGTCTATTCATTCTGCTAAACTATCAATGTCCTGTTTCAGTCAATTACTATCATCCTGACTGTCTCTCCATTCTGCTAAACTATCCATGTCCTGTTTCAGTCAATTACTATCATCCTGACTGTCTATCCATTCTGCTAAACAATCAATGTCCTGTTTCAGTCAATTGCTATCATCCTGACTGTCTATCCATTCTGCTAAACTATCAACGTCCTGTTTCAGTCAATGACTATCATCCTGACTGTCTCTCCATGCTGCTAAACTATCCATGTCCTGTTTCAGTCAATTACTATCATCCTGACTGTCTGTCCATTCTGCTAAACTATCAATGTCCTGTTTCAGTCAATTACTATCATCCTGACTGTCTATCCATTCTGCGAAACTATCCATGTCCTGTTTCAGTCAATTACTATCATCCAGACTGTCTGTCCATTCTGCTAATCTATCCATGTCCTGTTTCAGTCAATTACTATCATTCTGACTGTCTGTCCATTCTGCAAAACTATCCATGACCTGTTTCAGTCAATGACTATCATCCTGACTGTGTGTCCATTCTGCTAAACTATCAATGTCCTGTTTCAGTCAATTACTATCATCCTGACTGTCTATCCATTCTGCTAAACTATCAACGTCCTGTTTCAGTCAATTACTATCATCCTGACTGTCTCTCCATTCTGCTAAACTATCCATGTCCTGTTTCAGTCAATTACTATCATCCTGACTGTCTGTCCATTCTGCTAAACTATCAATGTCCTGTTTCAGTCAATTACTATCATCCTGACTGTCTGTCCATTCTGCGAAACTATCCATGTCCTGTTTCAGTCAATTACTATCATCCTGACTGTCTGTCCATTCTGCTAATCTATCCATGTCCTGTTTCAGTCAATTACTATCATTCTGACTGTCTGTCCATTCTGCAAAACTATCCATGACCTGTTTCAGTCAATGACTTTCATCCTGACTGTGTGTCCATTCTGCTAAACTATCCATGTCCTGTTTCAGTCAATGACTATCATCCTGACTGTCCATTCTGCTAAACTATCCATGTCCTGTTTCAGTCAATTACTATCATCCTGACTGTCTGTCCATTCTGCTAAATTATCAATGTCCTGTTTCAGTCAATTACTATCATCCTGACTGTCTGTCCATTCTGCTAAATTATCCATGTCCTGTTTCAGTCAATTACTATCATCCTGATCCTCTGTCCATTCTGCTAAACTATCAATGTCCTGTTTCAGTCAATTACTATCATCCTGATCCTCTGTCCATTCTGCTAAACTATCCATGTCCTGTTTCAGTCAATTACTATCATCCTGACTGTCTGTCCATTCTGCTAAACTATCAATGTCCTGTTTCAGTCAATTACTATCATCCTGATCCTCTGTCCATTCTGCTAAACTATTCATGTCCTGTTTCAGTCAATTACTATCATCCTGACTGTCTATTCATTCTGCTAAACTATCAAAGTCCTGTTTCAGTCAATTACTATCATCCTGACTGTCTCTCCATTCTGCTAAACTATCAAAGTCCTGTTTCAGTCAATTACTATCATCCTGACTGTCTATCCATTCTGCTAAACTATCAACGTCCTGTTTCAGTCAATTACTATCATCCTGACTGTCTCTCCATTCTGCTAAACTATCCATGTCCTGTTTCAGTCAATTACTATCATCCTGACTGTCTGTCCATTCTGCTAAACTATCAATGTCCTTTTTCAGTCAATTACTATCATCCTGACTGTCTGTCCATTCTGCGAAACTATCCATGTCCTGTTTCAGTCAATTACTATCATCCTGACTGTCTCTCCATTCTGCTAACCTATCCATGTCCTTTTTCAGTCAATTACTATCATCCTGACTGTCTGTCCATTCTGCGAAACTATCCATGTCCTGTTTCAGTCAATTACTATCATCCTGACTGTCTGTCCATTCTGCTAAACTATCAATGTCCTGTTTAAGTCAATTACTATCATCCTGATCAACTGTCCATTCTGCTAATCTATCCATGTCCTGTTTCAGTCAATTAATATCATCCCGACTGTCTATTCATTCCGCTAAACTATCAATGTCCTGTTTCAGTCAATTACTATCATCCTGACTGTCTCTCCATTCTGCTAAACTATCCATGTCCTGTTTCAGTCAATTACTATCATCCTGACTGTCTATCCATTCTGCTAAACAATCAATGTCCTGTTTCAGTCAATTGCTATCATCCTGACTGTCTATCCATTCTGCTAAACTATCAACGTCCTGTTTCAGTCAATGACTATCATCCTGACTGTCTCTCCATGCTGCTAAACTATCCATGTCCTGTTTCAGTCAATTACTATCATCCTGACTGTCTGTCCATTCTGCTAAACTATCAATGTCCTGTTTCAGTCAATTACTATCATCCTGACTGTCTATCCATTCTGCGAAACTATCCATGTCCTGTTTCAGTCAATTACTATCATCCTGACTGTCTGTCCATTCTGCTAATCTATCCATGTCCTGTTTCAGTCAATTACTATCATTCTGACTGTCTGTCCATTCTGCAAAACTATCCATGACCTGTTTCAGTCAATGACTATCATCCTGACTGTGTGTCCATTCTGCTAAACTATCCATGTCCTGTTTCAGTCAATGACTATCATCCTGACTGTCCATTCTGCTAAACTATCCATGTCCTGTTTCAGTCAATTACTATCATCCTGACTGTCTATCCATTCTGCTAAACTATCAATGTCCTGTTTCAGTCAATTACTATCATCCTGATCCTCTGTCCATTCTGCTAAACTATCCATGTCCTGTTTCAGTCAATTACTATCATCCTGACTGTCTGTCCATTCTGCTAAACTATCAATGTCCTGTTTCAGTCAATTACTATCATCCTGACTGTCTGTCCATTCTGCTAAACTATCAATGTCCTGTTTCAGTCAATTACTATCATCCTGATCCTCTGTCCATTCTGCTAAACTATCCATGTCCTGTTTCAGTCAATTACTATCATCCTGACTGTCTGTCCATTCTGCTAAACTATCAATGTCCTGTTTCAGTCAATTACTATCATCCTGATCCTCTGTCCATTCTGCTAAACTATCCATGTCCTGTTTCAGTCAATTACTATCATCCTGACTGTCTGTCCATTCTGCTAAACTATCAATGTCCTGTTTCAGTCAATTACTATCATCCTGATCCTCTGTCCATTCTGCTAAACTATCAATGTCCTGTTTCAGACAATTACTATCATCCTGATCCTCTGTCCATTCTGCGAAACTATCCATGTCCTGTTTCAGTCAATTACTATCATCCTGACTGTCTGTCCATTCTGCTAAACTATCCATGTCCTGTTTCAGTCAATTACTATCATCCTGACTGTCTGTCCATTCTGCTAATCTATCCCTGTCCTGTTTCAGTCAATTACTATCATTCTGACTGTCTGTCCATTCTGCAAAACTATCCATGACCTGTTTCAGTCAATGACTATCATCTTGACTGTGTGTCCATTCTGCTAAACTATCCATGTCCTGTTTCAGTCAATGACTATCATCCTGACTGTCCATTCTGCTAAACTATCCATGTCCTGTTTCAGTCAATTACTATCATCCTGACTGTCTATCCATTCTGCTAAATTATCAGTGTCCTGTTTCAGTCAATTACTATCATCCTGACTGTCTGTCCATTCTGCTAAACTATCAATGTCCTGTTTCAGTCAATTACTATCATCCTGATCCTCTGTCCATTCTGCTAAACTATCCATGTCCTGTTTCAGTCAATTACTATCATCCTGACTGTCTGTCCATTCTGCTAAACTATCAATGTCCTGTTTCAGTCAATTACTATCATGCTGACTGTCTGTCCATTCTGCTAAAATATCAATGTCCTGTTTCAGTCAATTACTATCATCCTGATCCTCTGTCCATTCTGCTAAACTATCCATGTCCTGTTTCAGTCAATTACTATCATCCTGACTGTCTATTCATTCTGCTAAACTATCCATGTCCTGTTTCTGTCAATTACTATCATCCTGACTGTCTGTCCATTCTGCTAAACTATCAATGTCCTTTTTCAGTCAATTACTATCATCCTGACTGTCTGTCCATTCTGCGAAACTATACATGTCCTGTTTCAGTCAATTACTATCATCCTGACTGTCTGTCCATTCTGCTAAACTATCAATGTCCTGTTTCAGTCAATTACTATCATCCTGATCAACTGTCCATTCTGCTAAACTATCCATGTCCTGCTTCAGTCAATTAATATCATCCTGACTGTCTATTCATTCTGCTAAACTATCAATGTCCTGTTTCAGTCAATTACTATCATCCTGACTGTCTCTCCATTCTGCTAAACTATCCATGTCCTGTTTCTGTCAATTACTATCATCCTTACTGTCTATCCATTCTGCGAAACTATCAATGTCCTGTTTCAGTCAATTACTATCATCCTGACTGTCTGTCCATTCTGCTAAACTATCCATGTCCTGTTTCAGTCAATTACTATCATCCTGACTGTCTATCCATTCTGCTAAACTATCAATGTCCTGTTTCAGTCAATTACTATCATCCTGACTGTCTATCCATTCTGCTAAACTATCAACGTCCTGTTTCAGTCAATTACTATCATCCTGACTGTCTCTCCATTCTGCTAAACTATCCATGTCCTGTTTCAGTCAATTACTATCATCCTGACTGTCTGTCCATTCTGCTAAACTATCAATGTCCTGTTTCAGTCAATTACTATCATCCTGACTGTCTATCCATTCTGCGAAACTATCCATGTCCTGTTTCAGTCAATTACTATCATCCTGACTGTCTGTCCATTCTGCTAATCTATCCATGTCCTGTTTCAGTCAATTACTATCATTCTGACTGTCTGTCCATTCTGCAAAACTATCCATGACCTGTTTCAGTCAATTACTATCATCCTGACTGTGTGTCCATTCTGCTAAACTATCCATGTCCTGTTTCAGTCAATGACTATCATCCTGACTGTCCATTCTGCTAAACTATCCATGTCCTGTTTCAGTCAATTACTATCATCCTGACTTTCTATCCATTCTGCTAAACTATCAATGTCCTGTTTCAGTCAATTACTATCATCCTGATCCTCTGTCCATTCTGCTAAACTATCCATGTCCTGTTTCAGTCAATTACTATCATCCTGACTGTCTGTCCATTCTGCTAAACTATCAATGTCCTGTTTCAGTCAATTACTATCATCCTGACTGTCTGTCCATTCTGCTAAACTATCAATGTCCTGTTTCAGTCAATTACTATCATCCTGATCCTCTGTCCATTCTGCTAAACTATCCATGTCCTGTTTCAGTCAATTACTATCATCCTGACTGTCTGTCCATTCTGCTAAACTATCAATGTCCTGTTTCAGTCAATTACTATCATCCTGATCCTCTGTCCATTCTGCTAAACTATCCATGTCCTCTTTCAGTCAATTACTATCATCCTGACTGTCTGTCCATTCTGCTAAACTATCAATGTCCTGTTTCAGTCAATTACTATCATGCTGACTGTCTGTCCATTCTGCTAAACTATCAATGTCCTGTTTCAGTCAATTACTATCATCCTGATCCTCTGTCCATTCTGCTAAACTATCAATGTCCTGTTTCAGACAATTACTATCATCCTGATCCTCTGTCCATTCTGCTAAACTATCCATGTCCTGTTTCAGTCAATTACTATCATCCTGACTGTCTGTCCATTCTGCTAAACTATCCATGTCCTGTTTCAGTCAATTACTATCATCCTGACTGTCTGTCCATTCTGCTAATCTATCCCTGTCCTGTTTCAGTCAATTACTATCATTCTGACTGTCTGTCCATTCTGCAAAACTATCCATGACCTGTTCAGTCAATGACTATCATCCTGACTGTGTGTCCTTTCTGCTAAACTATCCATGTCCTGTTTCAGTCAATTACTATCATCCTGACTGTCTGTCCATTCTGCTAAACTATCCATGTCCTGTTTCAGTCAATTACAATCATCCTGACTGTCTATCCATTCTGCTAAACTATCAATGTCCTGTTTCAGTCAATTACTATCATCCTGACTGTCTGTCCATTCTGCTAAACTATCAATGTCCTGTTTCAGTCAATTACTATCATCCTGATCCTCTGTCCATTCTGCTAAACTATCCATGTCCTGTTTCAGTCATTTACTATCATCCTGAGTGTCTGTCCATTCTGCTAAACTATCAATGTCCTGTTTCAGTCAATTACTATCATCCTGACTGTCTGTCCATTCTGCTAAACTATCAATATCCTGTTTCAGACAATTACTATCATCCTGATCCTCTGTCCATTCTGCGAAACTATCCATGTCCTGTTTCAGTCAATTACTATCATCCTGACTGTCTGTCCATTCTGCTAAACTATCCATGTCCTGTTTCAGTCTATTACTATCATCCTGACTGTCTGTCCATTCTGCTAATCTATCCCTGTCCTGTTTCAGTCAATTACTATCATTCTGACTGTCTGTCCATTCTGCAAAACTATCCATGACCTGTTTCAGTCAATGACTATCATCTTGACTGTGTGTCCATTCTGCTAAACTATCCATGTCCTGTTTCAGTCAATGACTATCATCCTGACTGTCCATTCTGCTAAACTATCCATGTCCTGTTTCAGTCAATTACTATCATCCTGACTGTCTATCCATTCTGCTAAATTATCAGTGTCCTGTTTCAGTCAATTACTATCATCCTGACTGTCTGTCCATTCTGCTAAACTATCAATGTCCTGTTTCAGTCAATTACTATCATCCTGATCCTCTGTCCATTCTGCTAAACTATCCATGTCCTGTTTCAGTCAATTACTATCATCCTGACTGTCTGTCCATTCTGCTAAACTATCAATGTCCTGTTTCAGTCAATTACTATCATGCTGACTGTCTGTCCATTCTGCTAAAATATCAATGTCCTGTTTCAGTCAATTACTATCATCCTGATCCTCTGTCCATTCTGCTAAACTATCCATGTCCTGTTTCAGTCAATTACTGTCATCCTGACTGTCTATTCATTCTGCTAAACTATCCATGTCCTGTTTCAGTCAATTACTATCATCCTGACTGTCTGTCCATTCTGCTAAACTATCAATGTCCTTTTTCAGTCAATTACTATCATCCTGACTGTCTGTCCATTCTGCGAAACTATACATGTCCTGTATCAGTCAATTACTATCATCCTGACTGTCTGTCCATTCTGCTAAACTATCAATGTCCTGTTTCAGTCAATTACTATCATCCTGATCAACTGTCCATTCTGCTAAACTATCCATGTCCTGTTTCAGTCAATTAATATCATCCTGACTGTCTATTCATTCTGCTAAACTATCAATGTCCTGTTTCAGTCAATTACTATCATCCTGACTGTCTCTCCATTCTGCTAAACTATCCATGTCCTGTTTCAGTCAATTACTATCATCCTTACTGTCTATCCATTCTGCTAAACTATCCATGTCCTGTTTCAGTCAATTACTATCATCCTGACTGTCTATCCATTCTGCTAAACTATCAATGTCCTGTTTCAGTCAATTACTATCATCCTGACTGTCTATCCATTCTGCTAAACTATCAACGTCCTGTTTCAGTCAATTACTATCATCCTGACTGTCTCTCCATGCTGCTAAACTATCCATGTCCTGTTTCAGTCAATTACTATCATCCTGACTGTCTGTCCATTCTGCTAAACTATCAATGTCCTGTTTCAGTCAATTACTATCATCCTGACTGTCTATCCATTCTGCGAAACTATCCATGTCCTGTTTCAGTCAATTACTATCATCCTGACTGTCTGTCCATTCTGCTAATCTATCCATGTCCTGTTTCAGTCAATTACTATCATTCTGACTGTCTGTCCATTCTGCAAAACTATCCATGACCTGTTTCAGTCAATTACTATCATCCTGACTGTGTGTCCATTCTGCTAAACTATCCATGACCTGTTTCAGTCAATTACTATCATCCTGACTGTGTGTCCATTCTGCTAAACTATCCATGTCCTGTTTCAGTCAATGACTATCATCCTGACTGTCCATTCTGCTAAACTATCCATGTCCTGTTTCAGTCAATTACTATCATCCTGACTTTCTATCCATTCTGCTAAACTATCAATGTCCTGTTTCAGTCAATTACTATCATCCTGATCCTCTGTCCATTCTGCTAAACTATCCATGTCCTGTTTCAGTCAATTACTATCATCCTGACTGTCTGTCCATTCTGCTAAACTATCAATGTCCTGTTTCAGTCAATTACTATCATCCTGACTGTCTGTCCATTCTGCTAAACTATCAATGTCCTGTTTCAGTCAATTACTATCATCCTGATCCTCTGTCCATTCTGCTAAACTATCCATGTCCTGTTTCAGTCAATTACTATCATCCTGACTGTCTGTCCGTTCTGCTAAACTATCAATGTCCTGTTTCAGTCAATTACTATCATCCTGATCCTCTGTCCATTCTGCTAAACTATCCATGTCCTCTTTCAGTCAATTACTATCATCCTGACTGTCTGTCCATTCTGCTAAACTATCAATGTCCTGTTTCAGTCAATTACTATCATGCTGACTGTCTGTCCATTCTGCTAAACTATCAATGTCCTGTTTCAGTCAATTACTATCATCCTGATCCTCTGTCCATTCTGCTAAACTATCAATGTCCTGTTTCAGACAATTACTATCATCCTGATCCTCTGTCCATTCTGCTAAACTATCCATGTCCTGTTTCAGTCAATTACTATCATCCTGACTGTCTGTCCATTCTGCTAAACTATCCATGTCCTGTTTCAGTCAATTACTATCATCCTGACTGTCTGTCCATTCTGCTAATCTATCCCTGTCCTGTTTCAGTCAATTACTATCATTCTGACTGTCTGTCCATTCTGCAAAACTATCCATGACCTGTTCAGTCAATGACTATCATCCTGACTGTGTGTCCTTTCTGCTAAACTATCCATGTCCTGTTTCAGTCAATTACTATCATCCTGACTGTCTGTCCATTCTGCTAAACTATCCATGTCCTGTTTCAGTCAATTACAATCATCCTGACTGTCTATCCATTCTGCTAAACTATCAATGTCCTGTTTCAGTCAATTACTATCATCCTGACTGTCTGTCCATTCTGCTAAACTATCAATGTCCTGTTTCAGTCAATTACTATCATCCTGATCCTCTGTCCATTCTGCTAAACTATCCATGTCCTGTTTCAGTCAATTACTATCATCCTGACTGTCTGTCCATTCTGCTAAACTATCAATGTCCTGTTTCAGTCAATTACTATCATCCTGACTGTCTGTCCATTCTGCTAAACTATCAATGTCCTGTTTCAGTCAATTACTATCATCCTGATCCTCTGTCCATTCTGCTAAACTATCCATGTCCTGTTTCAGTCAATTACTATCATCCTGACTGTCTGTCCATTCTGCTAAACTATCAATGTCCTGTTTCAGTCAATTACTATCATGCTGACTGTCTGTCCATTCTGCTAAACTATCAATGTCCTGTTTCAGTCAATTACTATCATCCTGATCCTCTGTCCATTCTGCTAAACTATCAATGTCCTGTTTCAGACAATTACTATCATCCTGATCCTCTGTCCATTCTGCTAAACTATCCATGTCCTGTTTGTCAATTACTATCATCCTGACTGTCTGTCCATTCTGCTAAACTATCCATGTCCTGTTTCAGTCAATTACTATCATCCTGACTGTCTGTCCATTCTGCTAATCTATCCCTGTCCTGTTTCAGTCAATTACTATCATTCTGACTGTCTGTCCATTCTGCAAAACTATCCATGACCTGTTTCAGTCAATGACTATCATCCTGACTGTGTGTCCATTCTGCTAAACTATCCATGTCCTGTTTCAGTCAATGACTATCATCCTGACTGTCCATTCTGCTAAACTATCCATGTCCTGTTTCAGTCAATTACTATCATCCTGACTGTCTATCCATTCTGCTAAATTATCAATGTCCTGTTTCAGTCAATTACTATCATCCTGACTGTCTGTCCATTCTGCTAAACTATCAATGTCCTGTTTCAGTCAATTACTATCATCCTGATCCTCTGTCCATTCTGCTAAACTATCCATGTCCTGTTTCAGTCAATTACTATCATCCTGACTGTCTGTCCATTCTGCTAAACTATCAATGTCCTGTTTCAGTCAATTACTATCATGCTGACTGTCTGTCCATTCTGCTAAACTATCAATGTCCTGTTTCAGTCAATTACTATCATCCTGATCCTCTGTCCATTCTGCTAAACTATCCATGTCCTGTTTCAGTCAATTACTATCATCCTGACTGTCTATTCATTCTGCTAAACTATCAATGTCCTGTTTCAGTCAATTACTATCATCCTGACTGTCTGTCCATTCTGCTAAACTATCAATGTCCTGTTTCAGTCAATTACTATCATCCTGATCCTCTGTCCATTCTGCTAAACTATCCATGTCCTGTTTCAGTCAATTACTATCATTCTGACTGTCTGTCCATTCTGCTAAACTATCAATGTCCTGTTTCAGTCAATTACTATCATCCTGACTGTCTATACATTCTGCTAAACTATCCATGTCCTGTTTCAGTCAATTACTATCATCCTGACTGTCTGTCCATTCTGCTAAACTATCAATGTCCTGTTTCAGTCAATTACTATCATCCTGACCGTCTGTCCATTCTGCTAAACTATCAATGTCCTGTTTCAGTCAATTACTATCATCCTGACTGTCTGTCCATTCTGCTAAACTATCAATGCCCTGTTTCAGTCAATTACTATCATCCTGATCCTCTGTCCATTCTGCTAAACTATCAATGTCCTGTTTCAGTCAATTACTATCATCCTGACTGTCTGTCCATTCTGCTAAACTATCAATGTCCTGTTTCAGTCAATTACTATCATCCTGACTGTCTGTCCATTCTGCTAAACTATCCATGTCCTGTTTCAGTCAATTATTTTCATCCTGACTGTCTATCCATTCTGCTAAACTATCAATGTCCTGCTTCAGTCAATTACTATCATCCTGACTGTCTGTCCATTCTGCTAAACTATCCATGTCCTGTTTCAGTCAATTACAATCATCCTGACTGTCTAACCATTCTGCTAAACTATCAATGTCCTGTTTCAGTCAATTACTATCATCCTGACTGTCTGTCCATTCTGCTAAACTATCAATGTCCTGTTTCAGTCAATTACTATCATCCTGATCCTCTGTCCATTCTGCTAAACTATCCATGTCCTGTTTCAGTCAATTACTATCATCCTGACTGTCTGTCCATTCTGCTAAACTATCAATGTCCTGTTTCAGTCTATTACTATCATCCTGATCCTCTGTCCATTCTGCTAAACTATCCATGTCCTGTTTCAGTCAATTACAATCATCCTGACTGTCTGTCCATTCTGCTAAACTATCAATGTCCTGTTTCAGTCAATTACTGTCATGCTGACTGTCTGTCCATTCTGCTAAACTATCAATGTCCTGTTTCAGTCAATTACTATCATCCTGATCCTCTGTCCATTCTGCTAAACTATCAATGTCCTGTTTCAGACAATTACTATCATCCTGATCCTCTGTCCATTCTGCTAAACTATCCATGTCCTGTTTCAGTCAATTACTATCATCCTGACTGTCTGTCCATTCTGCTAAACTATCCATGTCCTGTTTCAGTCAATTACTATCATCCTGACTGTCTGTCCATTCTGCTAATCTATCCCTGTCCTGTTTCAGTCAATTACTATCATTCTGACTGTCTGTCCATTCTGCAAAACTATCCATGACCTGTTTCAGTCAATGACTATCATCCTGACTGTGTGTCCATTCTGCTAAACTATCCATGTCCTGTTTCAGTCAATGACTATCATCCTGACTGTCCATTCTGCTAAACTATCCATGTCCTGTTTCAGTCAATTACTATCATCCTGACTGTCTATCCATTCTGCTAAATTATCAATGTCCTGTTTCAGTCAATTACTATCATCCTGACTGTCTGTCCATTCTGCTAAACTATCAATGTCCTGTTTCAGTCAATTACTATCATCCTGATCCTCTGTCCATTCTGCTAAACTATCCATGTCCTGTTTCAGTCAATTACTATCATCCTGACTGTCTGTCCATTCTGCTAAACTATCAATGTCCTGTTTCAGTCAATTACTATCATGCTGACTGTCTGTCCATTCTGCTAAACTATCAATGTCCTGTTTCAGTCAATTACTATCATCCTGATCCTCTGTCCATTCTGCTAAACTATCCATGTCCTGTTTCAGTCAATTACTATCATCCTGACTGTCTATTCATTCTGCTAAACTATCAATGTCCTGTTTCAGTCAATTACTATCATCCTGAATGTCTGTCCATTCTGCTAAACTATCAATGTCCTGTTTCAGTCAATTACTATCATCCTGATCCTCTGTCCATTCTGCTAAACTATCCATGTCCTGTTTCAGTCAATTACTATCATTCTGACTGTCTGTCCATTCTGCTAAACTATCAATGTCCTGTTTCAGTCAATTACTATCATCCTGACTGTCTATACATTCTGCTAAACTATCCATGTCCTGTTTCAGTCAATTACTATCATCCTGACTGTCTGTCCATTCTGCTAAACTATCAATGTCCTGTTTCAGTCAATTACTATCATCCTGACCGTCTGTCCATTCTGCTAAACTATCAATGTCCTGTTTCAGTCAATTACTATCATCCTGACTGTCTGTCCATTCTGCTAAACTATCAATGTCCTGTTTCAGTCAATTACTATCATCCTGATCCTCTGTCCATTCTGCTAAACTATCAATGTCCTGTTTCAGTCAATTACTATCATCCTGACTGTCTGTCCATTCTGCTAAACTATCAATGTCCTGTTTCAGTCAATTACTATCATCCTGACTGTCTGTCCATTCTGCTAAACTATCCATGTCCTGTTTCAGTCAATTATTTTCATCCTGACTGTCTATCCATTCTGCTAAACTATCAATGTCCTGTTTCAGTCAATTACTATCATCCTGACTGTCTGTCCATTCTGCTAAACTATCCATGTCCTGTTTCAGTCAATTACAATCATCCTGACTGTCTATCCATTCTGCTAAACTATCAATGTCCTGTTTCAGTCAATTACTATCATCCTGACTGTCTATCCATTCTGCTAAACTATCAACGTCCTGTTTCAGTCAATTACTATCATCCTGACTGTCTCTCCATTCTGCTAAACTATCCATGTCCTGTTTCAGTCAATTACTATCATCCTGACTGTCTGTCCATTCTGCGAAACTATCCATGTCCTTTTTCAGTCAATTACTATCATCCTGACTGTCTGTCCATTCTGCTAATCTATCCATGTCCTGTTTCAGTCAATTACTATCATTCTGACTGTCTGTCCATTCTGCAAAACTATCCATGACCTGTTTCAGTCAATGACTATCATCCTGACTGTGTGTCCATTCTGCTAATCTATCCATGTCCTGTTTCAGTCAATGACTATCATCCTGACTGTGTGTCCATTCTGCTAATCTATCCATGTCCTGTTTCAGTCAATTACTATCATCCTGACTGTCCATTCTGCTAAACTATCCATGTCCTGTTTCAGTCAATTACTATCATCCTGACTGTCTGTCCATTCTGCTAAACTATCCATGTCCTTTTTCAGTCAATTACTATCATCCTGACTGTCTATCCATTCTGCTAAACTATCCATGTCCTGTTTCAGGCAATTACTATCATCCTGACTGTCTATGCATTCTGCCATACTATCCATGTCCTGTTTCAGTCAATTACTATCATTCTGACTGTCTGTTCATTCTGCTAAACTATCAATGTCCTGTTTCAGTCAATTACTATCATCCTGACTGTCTATACATTCTGCTAAACTATCCATGTCCTGTTTCAGTCAATTACTATCATCCTGACTGTCTGTCCATTCTGCTAAACTATCAATGTCCTGTTTCAGTCAATTACTATCATCCTGACTGTCTGTCCATTCTGCTAAACTATCAATGTCCTGTTTCAGTCAATTACTATCATCCTGATCCTCTGTCCATTCTGCTAAACTATCCATGTCCTGTTACAGTCAATTACTATCATCCTGACTGTCTGTCCATTCTGCTAATCTATCCATGTCCTGTTTCAGTCAATTACTATCATCCTGATCCTCTGTCCATTCTGCTAAACTATCAATGTCCTGTTTCAGTCAATTACTATCATCCTGACTGTCTGTCCATTCTGCTAAACTATCAATGTCCTGTTTCAGTCAATTACTATCATCCTGACTGTCTGTCCATTCTGCTAAACTATCCATGTCCTGTTTCAGTCAATTATTTTCATCCTGACTGTCTATCCATTCTTCTAAACTATCAATGTCCTGTTTCAGTCAATTACTATCATCCTGACTGTCTGTCCATTCTGCTAAACTATCCATGTCCTGTTTCAGTCAATTACAATCATCCTGACTGTCTATCCATTCTGCTAAACTATCAATGTCCTGTTTCAGTCAATTACTATCATCCTGACTGTCTATCCATTCTGCTAAACTATCAACGTCCTGTTTCAGTCAATTACTATCATCCTGACTGTCTCTCCATTCTGCTAAACTATCCATGTCCTGTTTCAGTCAATTACTATCATCCTGACTGTCTGTCCATTCTGCGAAACTATCCATGTCCTGTTTCAGTCAATTACTATCATCCTGACTGTCTGTCCATTCTGCTAATCTATCCATGTCCTGTTTCAGTCAATTACTATCATTCTGACTGTCTGTCCATTCTGCAAAACTATCCATGACCTGTTTCAGTCAATGACTATCATCCTGACTGTGTGTCCATTCTGCTAATCTATCCATGTCCTGTTTCAGTCAATGACTATCATCCTGACTGTGTGTCCATTCTGCTAATCTATCCATGTCCTGTTTCAGTCAATTACTATCATCCTGACTGTCCATTCTGCTAAACTATCCATGTCCTGTTTCAGTCAATTACTATCATCCTGACTGTCTGTCCATTCTGCTAAACTATCCATGTCATGTTTCAGTCAATTACTATCATCCTGACTGTCTATCCATTCTGCTAAACTATCCATGTCCTGTTTCAGGCAATTACTATCATCCTGACTGTCTATCCATTCTGCCATACTATCCATGTCCTGTTTCAGTCAATTACTATCATTCTGACTGTCTGTTCATTCTGCTAAACTATCAATGTCCTGTTTCAGTCAATTACTATCATCCTGACTGTCTATACATTCTGCTAAACTATCCATGTCCTGTTTCAGTCAATTACTATCATCCTGACTGTCTGTCCATTCTGCTAAACTATCAATGTCCTGTTTCAGTCAATTACTATCATCCTGACTGCCTGTCCATTCTGCTAAACTATCAATGTCCTGTTTCAGTCAATTACTATCATCCTGATCCTCTGTCCATTCTGCTAAACTATCCATGTCCTGTTACAGTCAATTACTATCATCCTGACTGTCTGTCCATTCTGCTAATCTATCCATGTCCTGTTTCAGTCAATTACTATCATCCTGACTGTCTGTCCATTCTGCTAAACTATCACTGTCCTGTTTCAGTCAATTACTATCATCCTGATCCTCTGTCCATTCTGCTAAACTATCAATGTCCTGTTTCAGTCAATTACTATCATCCTGACTGTCTATCCATTCTGCTAAACTATCAATGTCCTGTTTCATTCAATTACTATCATCCTGACTGTCTGTGCATTCTGCTAAACTATCCATGTCCTGTTTCAGTCAATTACTATCATCCTGACTGTCTATCCATTCTGCTAAACTATCAATGTCCTGTTTCAGTAATTACTATCAACCTGACTCTCTTTCCATTCTGCTAAACTATCAATGTCCTGTTTCAGTCAATTACTATCATCCTGACTGTCTGTCCATTCTGCTAAACTATCCATGTCCTGTTTCAGTCAATTACTATCATCCTGACTGTCTATCCATTCTGCTAAACTATCAATGTCGTGTTTCAGTCAATTACTATCATCCTGACTGTCTGTCCATTCTGCTAAACTATCCATGTCCTGTTTCAGTCAATTACTATCATCCTGACTGTCCATCCATTCTGCTAAACTATCAATGTCCTGTTTCAGTCAATTACTATCATCCTGACTCTCTTTCCATTCTGCTAAACTATCAATGTCCTGTTTCAGTCAATTACTATCATCCTGACTGTCTATCCATTCTGCTAAACTATCAATGTCCTGTTTCAGTCAATTACTATCATCCTGACTGTCTCTCCATTCTGCTAAACTATCCATGTCCTGTTTCAGTCAATTACTATCATCCTGACTGTCTGTCCATTCTGCTAAACTATCAATGTCCTGTTACAGTCAATTACTATCATCCTGACTGTCTGTCAATTCTGCGAAACTATCCATGTCCTGTTTCAGTCAATTACTATCATCCTGACTGTCTATACATTCTGCTAAACTATCCATGTCCTGTTTCAGTCAATTACTATCATCCTGACTGTCTGTCCATTCTGCTAAACTATCAATGTCCTGTTTCAGTCAATTACTATCATCCTGATCCTCTGTCCATTCTGCTAAACTATCAATGTCCTGTTTCAGTCAATTACTATCATCCTGACTGTCTGTCCATTCTGCTAAACTATCAATGTCCTGTTTCAGTCAATTACTATCATCCTGATCCTCTGTCCATTCTGCTAAACTATCAATGTCCTGTTTCAGTCAATTACTATCATCCTGACTGTCTGTCCATTCTGCTAAACTATCAATGTCCTGTTTCAGTCAATTACTATCATCCTGACTGTCTGTCCATTCTGCTAAACTATCAATGTCCTGTTTCAGTCAATTACTATCATCCTGACTGTCTATACATTCTGCTAAACTATCCATGTCCTGTTTCAGTCAATTACTATCATCCTGACTGTCTGTCCATTCTGCTAAACTATCAATGTCCTGTTTCAGTCAATTACTATCATCCTGATCCTCTGTCCATTCTGCTAAACTATCAATGTCCTGTTTCAGTCAATTACTATCATCCTGACTGTCTGTCCATTCTGCTAAACTATCAATGTCCTGTTTCAGTCAATTACTATCATCCTGATCCTCTGTCCATTCTGCTAAACTATCAATGTCCTGTTTCAGTCAATTACTATCATCCTGACTGTCTGTCCATTCTGCTAAACTATCAATGTCCTGTTTCAGTCAATTACTATCATCCTGACTGTCTGTCCATTCTGCTAAACTATCACTGTCCTGTTTCAGTCAATTACTATCATCCTGATCCTCTGTCCATTCTGCTAAACTATCCATGTCCTGTTTCAGTCAATTACTATCATCCTGACTGTCTATCCATTCTGCTAAACTATCAATGTCCTGTTTCAGTCAATTACTATCATCCTGACTCTCTTTCCATTCTGCTAAACTATCAATGTCCTGTTTCAGTCAATTACTATCATCCTGACTGTCTGTCCATTCTGCTAAACTATCCATGTCCTGTTTCAGTCAATGACTATCATCCTGACTGTCTATCCATTCTGCTAAACTATCCATGTCCTGTTTCAGGCAATTACTATCATCCTGACTGTCTATCCATTCTGCCATACTATCCATGTCCTGTTTCAGTCAATTACTATCATTCTGACTGTCTGTCCATTCTGCTAAACTATCAATGTCCTGTTTCAGTCAATTACTATCATCCTGACTGTCTATACATTCTGCTAAACTATCCATGTCCTGTTTCAGTCAATTACTATCATCCTGACTGTCTGTCCATTCTGCTAAACTGTCAATGTCCTGTTTCAGTCAATTACTATCATCCTGATCCTCTGTCCATTCTGCTAAACTTTCAATGTCCTGTTTCAGTCAATTACTATCATCCTGACTGTCTGTCCATTCTGCTAAACTATCAATGTCCTGTTTCAGTCAATTACTATCATCCTGACTGTCTGTCCATTCTGCTAAACTATCAATGTCCTGTTTCAGTCAATTACTATCATCCTGATCCTCTGTCCATTCTGCTAAACTATCCATGTCCTGTTTCAGTCAATTACTATCATCCTGACTGTCTGTCCATTCTGCTAAACTATCAATGTCCTGTTTCAGTCTATTACTATCATCCTGATCCTCTGTCCATTCTGCTAAACTATCCATGTCCTGTTTCAGTCAATTACAATCATCCTGACTGTCTGTCCATTCTGCTAAACTATCAATGTCCTGTTTCAGTCAATTACTGTCATGCTGACTGTCTGTCCATTCTGCTAAACTATCAATGTCCTGTTTCAGTCAATTACTATCATCCTGATCCTCTGTCCATTCTGCTAAACTATCAATGTCCTGTTTCAGACAATTACTATCATCCTGATCCTCTGTCCATTCTGCTAAACTATCCATGTCCTGTTTCAGTCAATTACTATCATCCTGACTGTCTGTCCATTCTGCTAAACTATCCATGTCCTGTTTCAGTCAATTACTATCATCCTGACTGTCTGTCCATTCTGCTAATCTATCCCTGTCCTGTTTCAGTCAATTACTATCATTCTGACTGTCTGTCCATTCTGCAAAACTATCCATGACCTGTTTCAGTCAATGACTATCATCCTGACTGTGTGTCCATTCTGCTAAACTATCCATGTCCTGTTTCAGTCAATGACTATCATCCTGACTGTCCATTCTGCTAAACTATCCATGTCCTGTTTCAGTCAATTACTATCATCCTGACTGTCTATCCATTCTGCTAAATTATCAATGTCCTGTTTCAGTCAATTACTATCATCCTGACTGTCTGTCCATTCTGCTAAACTATCAATGTCCTGTTTCAGTCAATTACTATCATCCTGATCCTCTGTCCATTCTGCTAAACTATCCATGTCCTGTTTCAGTCAATTACTATCATCCTGACTGTCTGTCCATTCTGCTAAACTATCAATGTCCTGTTTCAGTCAATTACTATCATCCTGATCCTCTGTCCATTCTGCTAAACTATCCATGTCCTGTTGCAGTCAATTACTATCATCCTGACTGTCTATTCATTCTGCTAAACTATCAATGTCCTGTTTCAGTCAATTACTATCATCCTGAATGTCTGTCCATTCTGCTAAACTATCAATGTCCTGTTTCAGTCAATTACTATCATCCTGATCCTCTGTCCATTCTGCTAAACTATCCATGTCCTGTTTCAGTCAATTACTATCATTCTGACTGTCTGTCCATTCTGCTAAACTATCAATGTCCTGTTTCAGTCAATTACTATCATCCTGACTGTCTATACATTCTGCTAAACTATCCATGTCCTGTTTCAGTCAATTACTATCATCCTGACTGTCTGTCCATTCTGCTAAACTATCAATGTCCTGTTTCAGTCAATTACTATCATCCTGACCGTCTGTCCATTCTGCTAAACTATCAATGTCCTGTTTCAGTCAATTACTATCATCCTGACTGTCTGTCCATTCTGCTAAACTATCAATGTCCTGTTTCAGTCAATTACTATCATCCTGATCCTCTGTCCATTCTGCTAAACTATCAATGTCCTGTTTCAGTCAATTACTATCATCCTGACTGTCTGTCCATTCTGCTAAACTATCAATGTCCTGTTTCAGTCAATTACTATCATCCTGACTGTCTGTCCATTCTGCTAAACTATCCATGTCCTGTTTCAGTCAATTATTTTCATCCTGACTGTCTATCCATTCTGCTAAACTATCAATGTCCTGTTTCAGTCAATTACTATCATCCTGACTGTCTGTCCATTCTGCTAAACTATCCATGTCCTGTTTCAGTCAATTACAATCATCCTGACTGTCTATCCATTCTGCTAAACTATCAATGTCCTGTTTCAGTCAATTACTATCATCCTGACTGTCTATCCATTCTGCTAAACTATCAACGTCCTGTTTCAGTCAATTACTATCATCCTGACTGTCTCTCCATTCTGCTAAACTATCCATGTCCTGTTTCAGTCAATTACTATCATCCTGACTGTCTGTCCATTCTGCGAAACTATCCATGTCCTTTTTCAGTCAATTACTATCATCCTGACTGTCTGTCCATTCTGCTAATCTATCCATGTCCTGTTTCAGTCAATTACTATCATTCTGACTGTCTGTCCATTCTGCAAAACTATCCATGACCTGTTTCAGTCAATGACTATCATCCTGACTGTGTGTCCATTCTGCTAATCTATCCATGTCCTGTTTCAGTCAATGACTATCATCCTGACTGTGTGTCCATTCTGCTAATCTATCCATGTCCTGTTTCAGTCAATTACTATCATCCTGACTGTCCATTCTGCTAAACTATCCATGTCCTGTTTCAGTCAATTACTATCATCCTGACTGTCTGTCCATTCTGCTAAACTATCCATGTCCTGTTTCAGTCAATTACTATCATCCTGACTGTCTATCCATTCTGCTAAACTATCCATGTCCTGTTTCAGGCAATTACTATCATCCTGACTGTCTATCCATTCTGCCATACTATCCATGTCCTGTTTCAGTCAATTACTATCATTCTGACTGTCTGTTCATTCTGCTAAACTATCAATGTCCTGTTTCAGTCAATTACTATCATCCTGACTGTCTATACATTCTGCTAAACTATCCATGTCCTGTTTCAGTCAATTACTATCATCCTGACTGTCTGTCCATTCTGCTAAACTATCAATGTCCTGTTTCAGTCAATTACTATCATCCTGACTGTCTGTCCATTCTGCTAAACTATCAATGTCCTGTTTCAGTCAATTACTATCATCCTGATCCTCTGTCCATTCTGCTAAACTATCCATGTCCTGTTACAGTCAATTACTATCATCCTGACTGTCTGTCCATTCTGCTAATCTATCCATGTCCTGTTTCAGTCAATTACTATCATCCTGATCCTCTGTCCATTCTGCTAAACTATCAATGTCCTGTTTCAGTCAATTACTATCATCCTGACTGTCTGTCCATTCTGCTAAACTATCAATGTCCTGTTTCAGTCAATTACTATCATCCTGACTGTCTGTCCATTCTGCTAAACTATCCATGTCCTGTTTCAGTCAATTATTTTCATCCTGACTGTCTATCCATTCTTCTAAACTATCAATGTCCTGTTTCAGTCAATTACTATCATCCTGACTGTCTGTCCATTCTGCTAAACTATCCATGTCCTGTTTCAGTCAATTACAATCATCCTGACTGTCTATCCATTCTGCTAAACTATCAATGTCCTGTTTCAGTCAATTACTATCATCCTGACTGTCTATCCATTCTGCTAAACTATCAACGTCCTGTTTCAGTCAATTACTATCATCCTGACTGTCTCTCCATTCTGCTAAACTATCCATGTCCTGTTTCAGTCAATTACTATCATCCTGACTGTCTGTCCATTCTGCGAAACTATCCATGTCCTGTTTCAGTCAATTACTATCATCCTGACTGTCTGTCCATTCTGCTAATCTATCCATGTCCTGTTTCAGTCAATTACTATCATTCTGACTGTCTGTCCATTCTGCAAAACTATCCATGACCTGTTTCAGTCAATGACTATCATCCTGACTGTGTGTCCATTCTGCTAATCTATCCATGTCCTGTTTCAGTCAATGACTATCATCCTGACTGTGTCTCCATTCTGCTAATCTATCCATGTCCTGTTTCAGTCAATTACTATCATCCTGACTGTCCATTCTGCTAAACTATCCATGTCCTGTTTCAGTCAATTACTATCATCCTGACTGTCTGTCCATTCTGCTAAACTATCCATGTCATGTTTCAGTCAATTACTATCATCCTGACTGTCTATCCATTCTGCTAAACTATCCATGTCCTGTTTCAGGCAATTACTATCATCCTGACTGTCTATCCATTCTGCCATACTATCCATGTCCTGTTTCAGTCAATTACTATCATTCTGACTGTCTGTTCATTCTGCTAAACTATCAATGTCCTGTTTCAGTCAATTACTATCATCCTGACTGTCTATACATTCTGCTAAACTATCCATGTCCTGTTTCAGTCAATTACTATCATCCTGACTGTCTGTCCATTCTGCTAAACTATCAATGTCCTGTTTCAGTCAATTACTATCATCCTGACTGCCTGTCCATTCTGCTAAACTATCAATGTCCTGTTTCAGTCAATTACTATCATCCTGATCCTCTGTCCATTCTGCTAAACTATCCATGTCCTGTTACAGTCAATTACTATCATCCTGACTGTCTGTCCATTCTGCTAATCTATCCATGTCCTGTTTCAGTCAATTACTATCATCCTGACTGTCTGTCCATTCTGCTAAACTATCACTGTCCTGTTTCAGTCAATTACTATCATCCTGATCCTCTGTCCATTCTGCTAAACTATCAATGTCCTGTTTCAGTCAATTACTATCATCCTGACTGTCTATCCATTCTGCTAAACTATCAATGTCCTGTTTCATTCAATTACTATCATCCTGACTGTCTGTGCATTCTGCTAAACTATCCATGTCCTGTTTCAGTCAATTACTATCATCCTGACTGTCTATCCATTCTGCTAAACTATCAATGTCCTGTTTCAGTAATTACTATCAACCTGACTCTCTTTCCATTCTGCTAAACTATCAATGTCCTGTTTCAGTCAATTACTATCATCCTGACTGTCTGTCCATTCTGCTAAACTATCCATGTCCTGTTTCAGTCAATTACTATCATCCTGACTGTCTATCCATTCTGCTAAACTATCAATGTCGTGTTTCAGTCAATTACTATCATCCTGACTGTCTGTCCATTCTGCTAAACTATCCATGTCCTGTTTCAGTCAATTACTATCATCCTGACTGTCCATCCATTCTGCTAAACTATCAATGTCCTGTTTCAGTCAATTACTATCATCCTGACTCTCTTTCCATTCTGCTAAACTATCAATGTCCTGTTTCAGTCAATTACTATCATCCTGACTGTCTATCCATTCTGCTAAACTATCAATGTCCTGTTTCAGTCAATTACTATCATCCTGACTGTCTCTCCATTCTGCTAAACTATCCATGTCCTGTTTCAGTCAATTACTATCATCCTGACTGTCTGTCCATTCTGCTAAACTATCAATGTCCTGTTACAGTCAATTACTATCATCCTGACTGTCTGTCAATTCTGCGAAACTATCCATGTCCTGTTTCAGTCAATTACTATCATCCTGACTGTCTATACATTCTGCTAAACTATCCATGTCCTGTTTCAGTCAATTACTATCATCCTGACTGTCTGTCCATTCTGCTAAACTATCAATGTCCTGTTTCAGTCAATTACTATCATCCTGATCCTCTGTCCATTCTGCTAAACTATCAATGTCCTGTTTCAGTCAATTACTATCATCCTGACTGTCTGTCCATTCTGCTAAACTATCAATGTCCTGTTTCAGTCAATTACTATCATCCTGATCCTCTGTCCATTCTGCTAAACTATCAATGTCCTGTTTCAGTCAATTACTATCATCCTGACTGTCTGTCCATTCTGCTAAACTATCAATGTCCTGTTTCAGTCAATTACTATCATCCTGACTGTCTGTCCATTCTGCTAAACTATCAATGTCCTGTTTCAGTCAATTACTATCATCCTGACTGTCTATACATTCTGCTAAACTATCCATGTCCTGTTTCAGTCAATTACTATCATCCTGACTGTCTGTCCATTCTGCTAAACTATCAATGTCCTGTTTCAGTCAATTACTATCATCCTGATCCTCTGTCCATTCTGCTAAACTATCAATGTCCTGTTTCAGTCAATTACTATCATCCTGACTGTCTGTCCATTCTGCTAAACTATCAATGTCCTGTTTCAGTCAATTACTATCATCCTGATCCTCTGTCCATTCTGCTAAACTATCAATGTCCTGTTTCAGTCAATTACTATCATCCTGACTGTCTGTCCATTCTGCTAAACTATCAATGTCCTGTTTCAGTCAATTACTATCATCCTGACTGTCTGTCCATTCTGCTAAACTATCACTGTCCTGTTTCAGTCAATTACTATCATCCTGATCCTCTGTCCATTCTGCTAAACTATCCATGTCCTGTTTCAGTCAATTACTATCATCCTGACTGTCTATCCATTCTGCTAAACTATCAATGTCCTGTTTCAGTCAATTACTATCATCCTGACTCTCTTTCCATTCTGCTAAACTATCAATGTCCTGTTTCAGTCAATTACTATCATCCTGACTGTCTGTCCATTCTGCTAAACTATCCATGTCCTGTTTCAGTCAATGACTATCATCCTGACTGTCTATCCATTCTGCTAAACTATCCATGTCCTGTTTCAGGCAATTACTGTCATCCTGACTGTCTATCCATTCTGCCATACTATCCATGTCCTGTTTCAGTCAATTACTATCATTCTGACTGTCTGTCCATTCTGCTAAACTATCAATGTCCTGTTTCAGTCAATTACTATCATCCTGACTGTCTATACATTCTGCTAAACTATCCATGTCCTGTTTCTGTCAATTACTATCATCCTGACTGTCTGTCCATTCTGCTAAACTGTCAATGTCCTGTTTCAGTCAATTACTATCATCCTGATCCTCTGTCCATTCTGCTAAACTTTCAATGTCCTGTTTCAGTCAATTACTATCATCCTGACTGTCTGTCCATTCTGCTAAACTATCAATGTCCTGTTTCAGTCAATTACTATCATCCTGACTGTCTGTCCATTCTGCTAAACTATCACTGTCCTGTTTCAGTCAATTACTATCATCCTGATCCTCTGTCCATTCTGCTAAACTATCCATGTCCTGTTTCAGTCAATTACTATCATCCTGACTGTCTATCCATTCTGCTAAACTATCAATGTCCTGTTTCAGTCAATTACTATCATCCTGACTCTCTTTCCATTCTGCTAAACTATCAATGTCCTGTTTCAATCAATTACTATCATCCTGACTCTCTTTCCATTCTGCTAAACTATCAATGTCCTGTTTCAGTCAATTACTATCATCCTGACTGTCTGTCCATTCTGCTAAACTATCCATGTCCTGTTTCAGTCAATGACTATCATCCTGACTGTCTATCCATTCTGCTAAACTATCAATGTCCTGTTTCAGTCAATTACTATCATCCTGACTCTCTTTCCATTCTGCGAAACTATCAATGTCCTGTTTCAATCAATTACTATCATCCTGACTCTCTTTCCATTCTGCTAAACTATCAATGTCCTGTTTCAGTCAATTACTATCATCCTGACTGTCTGTCCATTCTGCTAAACTATCCATGTCTGTTTCAGGCAATTACTATCATCCTGACTGTTTATCCATTCTGCTAAACTATCAATGTCCTGTTTCAATCAATTACTATCATCCTGACTGTCTGTCCATTCTGCTAAACTATCAATGTCCTGTTTCAGTCAATTACTATCATCCTGACTGTCTATCCATTCTGCTAAACTATCAATGTCCTGTTTCAGTCAATTACTATCATCCTGACTGTCTGTCCATTCTGCCAAACTGTCCATGTCCTGTTTCAGTCAATTACTATCATCCTGACTCGCCGTCCATTCTGCTAATCTATCCATGTCCTGTTTCAGTCAATTACTATCATCCAGACTGTCTGTCCATTCTGCTAATCTATCCATGTCCTATTTCAGTCAATTACTATCATCCAGAATGTCTGTCCATTCTGCTAATCTATCCATGTCCTGTTTCAGTCAATTACTATTATCCAGACTGTCTGTCCATTCTGCTAATCTATCCATGTCCTGTTTCAGTCAATTTCTATCATCCAGACTGTCTGTCCATTCTGCTAATCTATCCATGTCCTGTTTCAGTCAATTACTATCATCCAGAATGCCTGTCCATTCTGCTAATCTATCCATGTCGTGTTTCAGTCAATTACTATCATCCTGAATGTCTGTCCATTCTGCTAAACTATCAATGTCCTGTTTCAGTCAATTACTATCATCCTGACTGTCTGTCCATTCTGCTAAACTATCAATGTCCTGTTTCAGTCAATTACTATCATCCTGACTGTCTGTCCATTCTGCTAAACTATCAATGTCCTGTTTCAGTCAATTACTATCATCCTGATCCTCTGTCCATTCTGCTAAACTATCCATGTCCTGTTTCAGTCAATTACTATCATCCTGACTGTCTGTCCATTCTGCTAAACTATCAATTTCCTGTTTCAGTCAATTACTATCATCCTGACTGTCTGTCCATTCTGCTAAACTATCAATGTCCTGTTTCAGTCAATTACTATCATCCTGATCCTCTGTCCATTCTGCTAAACTATCCATGTCCTGTTTCAGTCAATTAATATCATCCTGACTGTCTATTCATTCTGCTAAACTATCAATGTCCTGTTTCAGTCAATTACTATCATCCTGACTGTCTCTCCATTCTGCTAAACTATCCATGTCCTGTTTCAGTCAATTACTATCATCCTGACTGTCTGTCCATTCTGCTAAACTATCAATGTCCTGTTTCAGTCAATTACTATCATCCTGACTGTCTGTCCATGCTGCTAAACTATCCATGTCCTGTTTCAGTCAATTACTATCATCCTGACTGTCTATCCATTCTGCTAAACTATCAATGTCCTGTTTCAGTCAATTACTATCATCCTGACTGTCTATCCATTCTGCTAAACTATCAACGTCCTGTTTCAGTCAATTACTATCATCCTGACTGTCTCTCCATTCTGCTAAACTATCCATGTCCTGTTTCAGTCAATTACTATCATCCTGACTGTCTGTCCATTCTGCTAAACTATCAATGTCCTGTTTCAGTCAATTACTATCATCCTAACTGTCTGTCCATTCTGCGAAACTATCCATGTCCTGTTTCAGTCAATTACTATCATCCTGACTGTCTGTCCATTCTGCTAATCTATCCATGTCATGTTGCAGTCAATTACTATCATTCTGACTGTCTGTCCATTCTGCAAAACTATCCATGACCTGTTTCATTCAATGACTATCATCCTGACTGTGTGTCCATTCTGCTAAACTATCCATGTCCTGTTTCAGTCAATGACTATCATCCTGACTGTCCATTCTGCTAAACTATCCATGTCCTGTTTCAGTCAATTACTATCATCCTGACTGTCTGTCCATTCTGCTAAATTATCAATGTCCTGTTTCAGTCAATTACTATCATCCTGACTGTCTGTCCATTCTGCTAAACTATCAATGTCCTGTTTCAGTCAATTACTATCATCCTGATCCTCTGTCCATTCTGCTAAACTATCCATGTCCTGTTTCAGTCAATTACTATCATCCTGACTGTCTGTCCATTCTGCTAAACTATCAATGTCCCGTTTCTGTCAATTACTATCATCCTGATTCTCTGTCCATTCTGCTAAACTATCCATGTCCTGTTTCAGTCAATTACTATCATCCTGACTGTCTATTCATTCTGCTAAACTATCAATGTCCTGTTTCAGTCAATTACTATCATCCTAACTGTCTCTCCATTCTGCTAAACTATCCATGTCCTGTTTCAGTCAATTACTATCATCCTGACTGTCTATCCATTCTGCTAAACTATCAATGTCCTGTTTCAGTCAATTACTATCATCCTAACTGTCTGTCCATTCTGCTAAACTATCCATGTCCTGTTTCAGTCAATTACTATCATCCTGACTGTCTATCCATTCTGCTAAACTATCAATGTCCTGTTTCAGTCAATTACTATCATCCTGACTGTCTATCCATTCTGCTAAACTATCAACGTCCTGTTTCAGTCAATTACTATCATCCTGACTGTCTCTCCATTCTGCTAAACTATCCATGTCCTGTTTCAGTCAATTACTATCATCCTGACTGTCTGTCCATTCTGCTAAACTATCAATGTCCTGTTTCAGTCAATTACTATCATCCTGACTGTCTTTCCTTTCTGCGAAACTATCCATGTCCTGTTTCAGTCAATTACTATCATCCTGACTGTCTATCCATTCTGCTAAACAATCAATGTCCTGTTTCAGTCAATTACTATCATCCTGACTGTCTGTCCATTCTGCCAAACTGTCCATGTCCTGTTTCAGTCAATTACTATCATCCTGACTGTCTATCCATTCTGCTAAACTATCAATGTCCTGTTTCAGTCAATTACTATCATCCTGACTGTCTGTCCATTCTGCTAAACTATCACTGTCCTGTTTCAGTCAATTACTATCATCCTGATCCTCTGTCCATTCTGCTAAACTATCCATGTCCTGTTTCAGTCAATTACTATCATCCTGACTGTCTATCCATTCTGCTAAACAATCAATGTCCTGTTTCAGTCAATTACTATCATCCTGATCCTCTGTCCATTCTGCTAAACTATCCATGTCCTGTTTCAGTCAATTACTATCATCCTGACTGTCTATCCATTCTGCTAATCTATCCATGTCGTGTTTCAGTCAATTACTATCATCCTGAATGTCTGTCCATTCTGCTAAACTATCAATGTACTGTTTCAGTCAATTACTATCATCCTGACTGTCTGTCCATTCTGCTAAACTATCAATGTCCTGTTTCAATCAATTACTATCATCCTGACTGTCTGTCCATTCTGCTAAACTATCAATGTCCTGTTTCAGTCAATTACTATCATCCTGACTGTCTATCCATTCTGCTAAACTATCAATGTCCTGTTTCAGTCAATTACTATCATCCTGACTGTCTGTCCATTCTGCCAAACTGTCCATGTCCTGTTTCAGTCAATTACTATCATCCTGACTCGCCGTCCATTCTGCTAATCTATCCATGTCCTGTTTCAGTCAATTACTATCATCCAGACTGTCTGTCCATTCTGCTAATCTATCCATGTCCTATTTCAGTCAATTACTATCATCCAGAATGTCTGTCCATTCTGCTAATCTATCCATGTCCTGTTTCAGTCAATTACTATTATCCAGACTGTCTGTCCATTCTGCTAATCTATCCATGTCCTGTTTCAGTCAATTTCTATCATCCAGACTGTCTGTCCATTCTGCTAATCTATCCATGTCCTGTTTCAGTCAATTACTATCATCCAGACTGCCTGTCCATTCTGCTAATCTATCCATGTCGTGTTTCAGTCAATTACTATCATCCTGAATGTCTGTCCATTCTGCTAAACTATCAATGTACTGTTTCAGTCAATTACTATCATCCTGACTGTCTGTCCATTCTGCTAAACTATCAATGTCCTGTTTCAGTCAATTACTATCATCCTGATCCTCTGTCCATTCTGCTAAACTATCCATGTCCTGTTTCAGTCAATTACTATCATCCTGACTGTCTGTCCATTCTGCTAAACTATCAATTTCCTGTTTCAGTCAATTACTATCATCCTGACTGTCTGTCCATTCTGCTAAACTATCAATGTCCTGTTTCAGTCAATTACTATCATCCTGATCCTCTGTCCATTCTGCTAAACTATCCATGTCCTGTTTCAGTCAATTAATATCATCCTGACTGTCTATTCATTCTGCTAAACTATCAATGTCCTGTTTCAGTCAATTACTATCATCCTGACTGTCTCTCCATTCTGCTAAACTATCCATGTCCTGTTTCAGTCAATTACTATCATCCTGAC
The DNA here is from genome assembly GCF_036365525.1 of Heterodontus francisci. NCBI lineage: Eukaryota > Metazoa > Chordata > Chondrichthyes > Heterodontiformes > Heterodontidae > Heterodontus > Heterodontus francisci. The sequence continues at coordinate 163,842 of NW_027140186.1, forward strand.
TGTCTGTCCATTCTGCTAAACTATCAATGTCCTGTTTCAGTCAATTACTATCATCCTGACTGTCTGTCCATGCTGCTAAACTATCCATGTCCTGTTTCAGTCAATTACTATCATCCTGACTGTCTCTCCATTCTGCTAAACTATCCAAGTCCTGTTTCAGTCAATTACTATCATCCTGACTGTCTATCCATTCTGCTAAACTATCAACGTCCTGTTTCAGTCAATTACTATCATCCTGACTGTCTCTCCATTCTGCTAAACTATCCATGTCCTGTTTCAGTCAATTACTATCATCCTGACTGTCTGTCCATTCTGCTAAACTATCAATGTCCTGTTTCAGTCAATTACAATCATCCTGACTGTCTGTCCATTCTGCGAAACTATCCATGTCCTGTTTCAGTCAATTACTATCATCCTGACTGTCTGTCCATTCTGCTAATCTATCCATGTCCTGTTTCAGTCAATTACTATCATTCTGACTGTCTGTCCATTCTGCAAAACTATCCATGACCTGTTTCATTCAATGACTATCATCCTGACTGTGTCTCCATTCTGCTAAACTATCCATGTCCTGTTTCAGTCAATTACTATCATCCTGACTGTCCATTCTGCTAAACTATCCATGTCCTGTTTCAGTCAATTACTATCATCCTGACTGTCTGTCCATTCTGCTAATATATCAATGTCCTGTTTCAGTCAATTACTATCATCCTGACTGTCTGTCCATTCTGCTAAACTATCAATGTCCTGTTTCAGTCAATTACTATCATCCTGATCCTCTGTCCATTCTGCTAAACTATCCATGTCCTGTTTCAGTCAATTACTATCATCCTGACTGTCTGTCCATTCTGCTAAACTATCAATGTCCCGTTTCAGTCAATTACTATCATCCTGATCCTCTGTCCATTCTGCTAAACTATCCATGTCCTGTTTCAGTCAATTACTATCATCCTGACTGTCTATTCATTCTGCTAAACTATCAATGTCCTGTTTCAGTCAATTACTATCATCCTGACTGTCTATCCATTCTGCTAAACTATCAACGTCCTGTTTCAGTCAATTACTATCATCCTGACTGTCTCTCCATTCTGCTAAACTATCCATGTCCTGTTTCAGTCAATTACTATCATCCTGACTGTCTGTCCATTCTGCTAAACTATCAATGTCCTGTTTCAGTCAATTACTATCATCCTGACTGTCTGTCCTTTCTGCGAAACTATCCATGTCCTGTTTCAGTCAATTACTATCATCCTGACTGTCTATCAATTCTGCTAAACAATCAATGTCCTGTTTCAGTCAATTACTATCATCCTGACTGTCTGTCCATTCTGCCAAACTGTCCATGTCCTGTTTCAGTCAATTACTATCATCCTGACTCGCCGTCCATTCTGCTAATCTATCCATGTCCTGTTTCAGTCAATTACTATCATCCAGACTGTCTGTCCATTCTGCTAATCTATCCATGTCCTATTTCAGTCAATTAATATCATCCAGACTGTCTGTCCATTCTGCTAATCTATCCATGTCCTATTTCAGTCAATTACTATCATCCAGACTGTCTGTCCATTCTGCTAATCTATCCATGTCCTGTTTCAGTCAATTTCTATCATCCAGACTGTCTGTCCATTCTGCTAATCTATCCATGTCCTGTTTCAGTCAATTACTATCATCCAGACTGTCTGTCCATTCTGCTAATCTATCCATGTCGTGTTTCAGTCAATTACTATCATCTTGAATGTCTGTCCATTCTGCTAAACTATCAATGTCCTGTTTCAGTCAATTACTATCATCCTGACTGTCTGTCCATTCTGCTAAACTATCAATGTCCTGTTTCAGTCAATTACTATCATCCTGACTGTCTGTCCATTCTGCTAAACTATGCATGTCCTGTTTCAGTCAATTACTATCATCCTGATCCTCTGTCCATTCTGCTAAACTATCCATGTCCTGTTTCAGTCAATTACTATCATCCTGACTGTCTGTCCATTCTGCTAAACTATCAATGTCCTGTTTCAGTCAATTACTATCATCCTGACTGTCTGTCCATTCTGCTAAACTATCAATGTCCTGTTTCAGTCAATTACTATCATCCTGACTGTCTGTCCATTCTGCTAAACTATCCATGTCCTGTTTCAGTCAATTAATATCATCCTGACTGTCTATTCATTCTGCTAAACTATCAATGTCCTGTTTCAGTCAATTACTATCATCCTGACTGTCTCTCCATTCTGCTAAACTATCCATGTCCTGTTTCAGTCAATTACTATCATCCTGACTGTCTATCCATTCTGCTAAACTATCAATGTCCTGTTTCAGTCAATTACTATCATCCTGACTGTCTGTCCATGCTGCTAAACTATCCATGTCCTGTTTCAGTCAATTACTATAATCCTGACTGTCTGTCCATTCTGCTAATCTATCCATGTCCTGTTTCAGTCAATTACTATCATTCTGACTGTCTGTCCATTCTGCAAAACTATCCATGACCTGTTTCATTCAATGACTATCATCCTGACTGTGTGTCCATTCTGCTAAACTATCCATGTCCTGTTTCAGTCAATTACTATCATCCTGACTGTCTGTCCATTCTGCTAATCTATCCATGTCCTGTTTCAGTCAATTACTATCATTCTGACTGTCTGTCCATTCTGCAAACTATCCATGACCTGTTTCATTCAATGACTATGATCCTGACTGTCTGTCCATTCTGCTAAACTATCAATGTCCTGTTTCAGTCAATTACTATCATCCTGACTGTCTGTCCATTCTGCTAAACTATCAATGTCCTGTTTCAGTCAATTACTATCATCCTGATCCTCTGTCCATTCTGCTAAACTATCCATGTCCTGTTTCAGTCAATTACTATCATCCTGACTGTCTGTCCATTCTGCTAAACTATCAATGTCCTGTTTCAGTCAATTACTATCATCCTGACTGTCTGTCCATTCTGCTAAACTATCAATGTCCTGTTTCAGTCAATTACTATCATCCTGATCCTCTGTCCATTCTGCTAAACTATCCATGTCCTGTTTCAGTCAATTAATATCATCCTGACTGTCTATTCATTCTGCTAAACTATCAATGTCCTGTTTCAGTCAATTACTATCATCCTGACTGTCTCTCCATTCTGCTAAACTATCCATGTCCTGTTTCAGTCAATTACTATCATCCTGACTGTCTATCCATTCTGCTAAACTATCAATGTCCTGTTTCAGTCAATTACTATCATCCTGACTGTCTGTCCATGCTGCTAAACTATCCATGTCCTGTTTCAGTCAATTACTATCATCCTGACTGTCTATCCATTCAGCTAAACTATCAATGTCCTGTTTCAGTCAATTACTATCATCCTGACTGTCTATCCATTCTGCAAAACTATCAACGTCCTGTTTCAGTCAATTACTATCATCCTGACTGTCTCTCCATTCTGCTAAACTATCCATGTCCTGTTTCAGTCAATTACTATCATCCTGAATGTCTGTCCATTCTGCTAAACTATCCATGTCCTGTTTCAGTCAATTACTGTCATCCTGACTGTCTGTCCATTCTGCGAAACTATCAATGTCCTGTTTCAGTCAATTACTATCATCCTGACTGTCTGTCCATTCTGCCAAACTGTCCATGTCCTGTTTCAGTCAATTAATATCATCCTGACTCGCCGTCCATTCTGCTAATCTATCCATGTCCTGTTTCAGTCAATTACTATCATCCAGACTGTCTGTCCATTCTGCTAATCTATCCATGTCCTATTTCAGTCAATTACTATCATCCAGACTGTCTGTCCATTTTGCTAATCTATCCATGTCCTGTTTCAGTCAATTACTATCATCCAGACTGTCTGTCCATTCTGCTAATCTATCCATGTCCTGTTTCAGTCAATTTCTATCATCCAGACTGTCTGTCCATTCTGCTAATCTATCCATGTCCTGTTTCAGTCAATTACTATCATCCAGACTGTCTGTCCATTCTGCTAATCTATCCATGTCGTGTTTCAGTCAATTACTATCATCCTGAATGTCTGTCCATTCTGCTAAACTATCAATGTCCTGTTTCAGTCAATTACTATCATCCTGACTGTCTGTCCATTCTGCTAAACTATCAATGTCCTGTTTCAGTCAATTACTATCATCCTGACTGTCTGTCCATTCTGCTAAACTATCAATGTCCTGTTTCAGTCAATTACTATCATCCTGATCCTCTGTCCATTCTGCTAAACTATCCATGTCCTGTTTCAGTCAATTACTATCATCCTGACTGTCTGTCCATTCTGCTAAACTATCAATGTCCTGTTTCAGTCAATTACTATCATCCTGACTGTCTGTCCATTCTGCTAAACTATCAATGTCCTGTTTCAGTCAATTACTATCATCCTGATCCTCTATCCATTCTGCTAAACTATCCATGTCCTGTTTCAGTCAATTAATATCATCCTGACTGTCTATTCATTCTGCTAAACTATCAATGTCCTGTTTCAGTCAATTACTATCATCCTGACTGTCTCTCCATTCTGCTAAACTATCCATGTCCTGTTTCAGTCAATTACTATCATCCTGACTGTCTATCCATTCTGCTAAACTATCAATGTCCTGTTTCAGTCAATTACTATCATCCTGACTGTCTGTCCATGCTGCTAAACTATCCATGTCCTGTTTCAGTCAATTACTATCATCCTGACTGTCTATCCATTCTGCTAAACTATCAATGTCCTGTTTCAGTCAATTACTATCATCCTGACTGTCTATCCATTCTGCAAAACTATCAATGTCCTGTTTCAGTCAATTACTATCATCCTGACTGTCTGTCCATTCTGCGAAACTATCCATGTCCTGTTTCAGTCAATTACTATCATCCTGACTGTCTGTCCATTCTGCTAATCTATCCATGTCCTGTTTCAGTCAATTACTATCATCCTGATCCTCTGTCCATTCTGCTAAACTATCCATGTCCTGTTTCAGTCAATTACTATCATCCTGACTGTCTGTCCATTCTGCTAAATTATCAATGTCCTGTTTCAGTCAATTACTATCATCCTGACTGTCTGTCCATTCTGCTAAACTATCAATGTCCTGTTTCAGTCAATTACTATCATCCTGATCCTCTGTCCATTCTGCTAAACTATCCATGTCCTGTTTCAGTCAATTACTATCATCCTGACTGTCTATCCATTCTGCTAAACTATCAATGTCCTGTTTCAGTCAATTACTATCATCCTGACTGTCTGTCCATGCTGCTAAACTATCCATGTCCTGTTTCAGTCAATTACTATCATCCTGACTGTCTATCCATTCTGCTAAACTATCAATGTCCTGTTTCAGTCAATTACTATCATCCTGACTGTCTATCCATTCTGCAAAACTATCAACGTCCTGTTTCAGTCAATTACTATCATCCTGACTGTCTCTCCATTCTGCTAAACTATCCATGTCCTGTTTCAGTCAATTACTATCATCCTGAATGTCTGTCCATTCTGCTAAACTATCCATGTCCTGTTTCAGTCAATTACTGTCATCCTGACTGTCTGTCCATTCTGCGAAACTATCAATGTCCTGTTTCAGTCAATTACTATCATCCTGACTGTCTGTCCATTCTGCCAAACTGTCCATGTCCTGTTTCAGTCAATTAATATCATCCTGACTCGCCGTCCATTCTGCTAATCTATCCATGTCCTGTTTCAGTCAATTACTATCATCCAGACTGTCTGTCCATTCTGCTAATCTATCCATGTCCTATTTCAGTCAATTACTATCATCCAGACTGTCTGTCCATTTTGCTAATCTATCCATGTCCTGTTTCAGTCAATTACTATCATCCAGACTGTCTGTCCATTCTGCTAATCTATCCATGTCCTGTTTCAGTCAATTTCTATCATCCAGACTGTCTGTCCATTCTGCTAATCTATCCATGTCCTGTTTCAGTCAATTACTATCATCCAGACTGTCTGTCCATTCTGCTAATCTATCCATGTCGTGTTTCAGTCAATTACTATCATCCTGAATGTCTGTCCATTCTGCTAAACTATCAATGTCCTGTTTCAGTCAATTACTATCATCCTGACTGTCTGTCCATTCTGCTAAACTATCAATGTCCTGTTTCAGTCAATTACTATCATCCTGACTGTCTGTCCATTCTGCTAAACTATCAATGTCCTGTTTCAGTCAATTACTATCATCCTGATCCTCTGTCCATTCTGCTAAACTATCCATGTACTGTTTCAGTCAATTACTATCATCCTGACTGTCTGTCCATTCTGCTAAACTATCAATGTCCTGTTTCAGTCAATTACTATCATCCTGACTGTCTGTCCATTCTGCTAAACTATCAATGTCCTGTTTCAGTCAATTACTATCATCCTGATCCTCTATCCATTCTGCTAAACTATCCATGTCCTGTTTCAGTCAATTAATATCATCCTGACTGTCTATTCATTCTGCTAAACTATCAATGTCCTGTTTCAGTCAATTACTATCATCCTGACTGTCTCTCCATTCTGCTAAACTATCCATGTCCTGTTTCAGTCAATTACTATCATCCTGACTGTCTATCCATTCTGCTAAACTATCAATGTCCTGTTTCAGTCAATTACTATCATCCTGACTGTCTGTCCATGCTGCTAAACTATCCATGTCCTGTTTCAGTCAATTACTATCATCCTGACTGTCTATCCATTCTGCTAAACTATCAATGTCCTGTTTCAGTCAATTACTATCATCCTGACTGTCTATCCATTCTGCAAAACTATCAATGTCCTGTTTCAGTCAATTACTATCATCCTGACTGTCTGTCCATTCTGCGAAACTATCCATGTCCTGTTTCAGTCAATTACTATCATCCTGACTGTCTGTCCATTCTGCTAATCTATCCATGTCCTGTTTCAGTCAATTACTATCATCCTGATCCTCTGTCCATTCTGCTAAACTATCCATGTCCTGTTTCAGTCAATTACTATCATCCTGACTGTCTGTCCATTCTGCTAAATTATCAATGTCCTGTTTCAGTCAATTACTATCATCCTGACTGTCTGTCCATTCTGCTAAACTATCAATGTCCTGTTTCAGTCAATTACTATCATCCTGATCCTCTGTCCATTCTGCTAAACTATCCATGTCCTGTTTCAGTCAATTACTATCATCCTGACTGTCTGTCCATTCTGCTAAACTATCAATGTCCTGTTTCAGTCAATTACTATCATCCTGACTGTCTGTCCATTCTGCTAAACTATCCATGTCCTGTTTCAGTCAATTACTATCATCCTGACTGTCTATCCATTCTGCTAAACTATCAATGTCCTGTTTCAGTCAATTACTATCATCCTGACTGTCTGTCCATTCTGCTAAACTATCCATGTCCTGTTTCAGTCAATTACTATCATCCTGACTGTCTATCCATTCTGCCAAACTATCAATGTCCTGTTTCAGTCAATTACTATCATCCTGACTGTCTATCCATTCTGCTAAACTATCAACGTCCTGTTTCAGTCAATTACTATCATCCTGACTGTCTCTCCATTCTGCTAAACTATCCATGTCCTGTTTCAGTCAATTACTGTCATCCTGACTGTCTGTCCATTCTGCTAAACTATCAATGTCCTGTTTCAGTCAATTACTATCATCCTGACTGTCTGTCCTTTCTGCGAAACTATCCATGTCCTGTTTCAGTCAATTACTATCATCCTGACTGTCTGTCCATTCTGCTAAACTATCAATGTCCTGTTTCAGTCAATTACTATCATCCTGATCAACTGTGCATTCTGCTAAACTATCCATGTCCTGTTTCAGTCAATTAATATCATCCTGACTGTCTATTCATTCTGCTAAACTATCAATGTCCTGTTTCAGTCAATTACTATCATCCTGACTGTCTCTCTATTCTGCTAAACTATCCATGTCCTGTTTCAGTCAATTACTATCATCCTTACTGTCTATCCATTCTGCTAAACTATCAATGTCCTGTTTCAGTCAATTACTATCATCCTGACTGTCTGTCCATTCTGATAAACTATCCATGTCCTGTTTCAGTCAATTACTATCATCCTGACTGTCTATCCATTCTGCTAAACTATCAATGTCCTGTTTCAGTCAATTACTATCATCCTGACTGTCTATCCATTCTGCTAAACTATCAACGTCCTGTTTCAGTCAATTACTATCATGCTGACTGTCTCTCCATTCTGCTAAACTATCCATGTCCTGTTTCAGTCAATTACTATCATCCTGACTGTCTGTCCATTCTGCTAAACTATCAATGTCCTGTTTCAGTCAATTACTATCATCCTGACTGTCTGTCCATTCTGCGAAACTATCCATGTCCTGTTTCAGTCAATTACTATCATCCTGACTGTCTGTCCATTCTGCTAATCTATCCATGTCCTGTTTCAGTCAATTACTATCATTCTGACTGTCTGTCCATTCTGCAAAACTATCCATGACCTGTTTCAGTCAATGACTATCATCCTGACTGTGTGTCCATTCTGCTAAACTATCCATGTCCTGTTTCAGTCAATGACTATCATCCTGACTGTCTGTCCATTCTGCTAAACTATCAATGTCCTGTTTCAGTCAATTGCTATCATCCTGACTGTCCATTCTGCTAAACTATCCATGTCCTGTTTCAGTCAATTACTATCATCCTGACTGTCTGTCCATTCTGCTAAATTATCAATGTCCTGTTTCAGTCAATTACTATCATCCTGACTGTCTGTCCATTCTGCTAAACTATCAATGTCCTGTTTCAGTCAATTACTATCATCCTGATCCTCTGTCCATTCTGCTAAACTATCCATGTCCTGTTTCAGTCAATTACTATCATCCTGACTGTCTGTCCATTCTGCTAAACTGTCAATGTCCTGTTTCAGTCAATTACTATCATCCTGACTGTCTGTCCATTCTGCGAAACTATCAATGTCCTGTTTCAGTCAATTACTATCATCCTGATCCTCTGTCCATTCTGCTAAACTATCCATGTCCTGTTTCAGTCAATTACTATCATCCTGACTCTCTATTCATTCTGCTAAACTATCAATGTCCTGTTTCAGTCAATTACTATCATCCTGACTGTCTCTCCATTCTGCTAAACTATCCATGTCCTGTTTCAGTCAATTATTTTCATCCTGACTGTCTATCCATTCTGCTAAACTATCAATGTCCTGTTTCAGTCAATTACTATCATCCTGACTGTCTGTCCATTCTGCTAAACTATCCATGTCCTGTTTCAGTCAATTACTATCATCCTGACTGTCTATCCATTCTGCTAAACTATCAATGTCCTGTTTCAGTCAATTACTATCATCCTGACTGTCTATCCATTCTGCTAAACTATCAACATCCTGTTTCAGTCAATTACTATCATCCTGACTGTCTCTCCATTCTGCTAAACTATCCATGTCCTGTTTCAGTCAATTACTATCATCCTGACTGTCTGTCCATTCTGCTAAACTTTCAATGTCCTGTTTCAGTCAATTACTATCATCCTGACTGTCTGTCCATTCTCCGAAACTATCCATGTCCTGTTTCAGTCAATTACTATCATCCTGACTGTCTGTCCATTCTGCTAATCTATCCATGTCCTGTTTCAGTCAATTACTATCATTCTGACTGTCTGTCCATTCTGCAAAACTATCCATGACCTGTTTCAGTCAATAACTATCATCCTGACTGTGTGTCCATTCTGCTAAACTATACATGTCCTGTTTCAGTCAATGACTATCATCCTGACTGTCCATTCTGCTAAACTATCCATGTCCTGTTTCAGTCAATTACTATCATCCTGACTGTCTGTCCATTCTGCTAAACTATCCATGTCCTGTTTCAGTCAATTACTATCATCCTGACTGTCTATCCATTCTGCTAAACTATCCATGTCCTGTTTCAGGCAATTACTATCATCCTGACTGTCTATCCATTCTGCCATACTATCCATGTCCTGTTTCAGTCAATTACTGTCATCCTGACTGTCCATTCTGCTAAACTATCAATGTCCTGTTTCAGTCAATTACTATCATCCTGACTGTCTCTACATTCTGCTAAACTATCCAAGTCCTGGTTCAGTCAATTACTATCATCCTGACTGTCTGTCCATTCTGCTAAACTATCAATGTCCTGTTTCAGTCAATTACTATCATCCTGACTGTCTGTCCATTCTGCTAAACTATCAATGTCCTGTTTCAGTCAATTACTATCATCCTGATCCTCTGTCCATTCTGCTAAACTATCCATGTCCTGTTACAGTCAATTACTATCATCCTGACTCTCTGTCCATTCTGCTAATCTATCCATGTCCTGTTTCAGTCAATTACTATCATCCTGACTGTCTGTCCATTCTGCTAAACTATCACTGTCCTGTTTCAGTCAATTACTATCATCCTGATCCTCTGTCCATTCTGCTAAACTATCCATGTCCTGTTTCAGTCAATTACTATCAACCTGACTGTCTATTCATTCTGCTAAACTATCAATGTCCTGTTTCAGTCAATTACTATCATCCTGACTGTCTATCCATTCTGCTAAACTATCAATGTCCTGTTTCAGTCAATTACTGTCATCCTGACAGTCTGTGCATTCTGCTAAACTATCCATGTCCTGTTTCAGTCAATTACTATCATCCTGACTGTCTATCCATTCTGCTAATCTATCAATGTCCTGTTTCAGTCAATGACTATCATCCTGACTCTCTTTCCAATCTGCTAAACTATCAATGTCCTGTTTCAGTCAATTACTATCATCCTGACTGTCTATCCATTCTGCTAAACTATCAATGTCCTGTTTCAGTCAATTACTATCATCCTGAATCTCTTTCCATTCTGCTAAACTATCAATGTCCTGTTTCAGTCAATTACTATCATCCTGACTGTCTGTCCATTCTGCTAAACTATCCATGTCCTGTTTCAGTCAATTACTATCATCCTGACTGTCTATCCATTCTGCTAAACTATCAATGTCGTGTTTCAGTCAATTACTATCATCCTGACTGTCTGTCCATTCTGCTAAACTATCCATGTCCTGTTTCAGTCAATTACTATCATCCTGACTGTCTATCCATTCTGCTAAACTATCAATGTCCTGTTTCAGTCAATTACTATCATCCTGACTCTCTTTCCATTCTGCTAAACTATCAATGTCCTGTTTCAGTCAATTACTATCATCCTGACTGTCTATCCATTCTGCTAAACTATCAATGTCCTGCTTCAGTCAATTACTATCATCCTGACTGTCTGTCCATTCTGCGAAACTATCCATGTCCTGTTTCAGTCAATTACTATCATCCTGACTGTCTGTCCATTCTGCTAATCTATCCATGTCCTGTTTCAGTCAATTACTATCATCCTGACTGTCTATCCATTCTGCTGAACTATCAATGTCGTGTTTCAGTCAATTACTATCATCCTGACTGTCTGTCCATTCTGCTAAACTATCCATGTCCTGTTTCAGTCAATTACTATCATCCTGACTGTCTATCCATTCTGCTAAACTATCAATGTCCTGTTTCAGTCAATTACTATCATCCTGACTCTCTTTCCATTCTGCTAAACTATCAATGTCCTGTTTCAGTCAATTACTATCATCCTGACTGTCTATCCATTCTGCTAAACTATCAATGTCCTGTTTCAGTCAATTACTATCATCCTGACTGTCTGTCCATTCTGCGAAACTATCCATGTCCTGTTTCAGTCAATTACTATCATCCTGACTGTCTGTCCATTCTGCTAATCTATCCATGTCCTGTTTCAGTCAATTACTATCATTCTGACTGTCTGTCCATTCTGCAAAACTATCCATGACCTGTTTCAGTCAATGACTATCATCCTGACTGTGTGTCCATTCTGCTAAACTATCCATGTCCTGTTTCAGTCAATGACTATCATCCTGACTGTCCATTCTGCTAAACTATCCATGTCCTGTTTCAGTCAATTACTATCATCTTGACTGTCTGTCCATTCTGCTAAACTATCCATGTCCTGTTTCAGTCAATGACTATCATCCTGACTGTCTATCCATTCTGCTAAACTATCAATGTCCTGTTTCAGGCAATTACTATCATCCTGACTGTCTATCCATTCTGCCATACTATCCATGTCCTGTTTCAGTCAATTACTATCATCCTGACTGTCTGTCCATTCTGCTAAACTATCAATGTCCTGTTTCAGTCAATTACTATCATCCTGACTGTCTATACATTCTGCTAAACTATGCATGTCCTGTTTCAGTCAATTACTATCATCCTGACTGTCTGTCTATTCTGCTAAACTATCAATGTCCTGTTTCAGTCAATTACTATCATCCTGACTGTCTGTCCATTCTGCTAAACTATCAATGTCCTGTTTCAGTCAATTACTATCATCCTGACTGTCTATCCATTCTGCTAAACTATCCATGTCCTGTTTCAGTCAATTACTATCATTCTGTCTGTCTGTCCATTCTGCTAAACTATCAATGTCCTGTTTCAGTCAATTACTATCATCCTGACTGTCTATACATTCTGCTAAACTATCCATGTCCTGTTTCAGTCAATTACTATCATCCTGACTGTCTGTCCATTCTGCTAAACTATCAATGTCCTGTTTCAGTCAATTACTATCATCCTGACTGTCTATCCATTCTGCTAAACTATCCATGTCCTGTTTCAGTCAATTACTATCATCCTGATCCTCTGTCCATTCTGCTAAACTATCAATGTCCTGTTTCAGTCAATTACTATCATCCTGACTCTCTGTCCATTCTGCTAAACTATCAATGTCCTGTTTCAGTCAATTACTATCATCCTGACTGTCTGTCCATTCTGCTAAACTATCAATGTCCTGTTTCAGTCAATTACTATCATCCTGACTGTCTGTCCATTCTGCCAAACTGTCCATGTCCTGTTTCAGTCAATTACTATCATCCTGACTCGCCGTCCATTCTGCTAATCTATCCATGTCCTGTTTCAGTCAATTACTATCATCCAGACTGTCTGTCCATTCTGCTAATCTATCCATGTCCTATTTCAGTCAATTACTATCATCCAGACTGTCTGTCCATTCTGCTAAACTATCCATGTCCTGTTTCAGTCAATTACTGTCATCCTGACTGTCTGTCCATTCTGCTAAACTATCAATGTCCTGTTTCAGTCAATTACTATCATCCTGACTGTCTGTCCTTTCTGCGAAACTATCCATGTCCTGTTTCAGTCAATTACTATCATCCTGACTGTCTGTCCATTCTGCTAAACTATCAATGTCCTGTTTCAGTCAATTACTATCATCCTGATCAACTGTGCATTCTGCTAAACTATCCATGTCCTGTTTCAGTCAATTAATATCATCCTGACTGTCTATTCATGTCCTGTTAAACTATCAATGTCCTGTTTCAGTCAATTACTATCATCCTGACTGTCTCTCCATTCTGCTAAACTATCCATGTCCTGTTTCAGTCAATTACTATCATCCTTACTGTCTATCCATTCTGCTAAACTATCAATGTCCTGTTTCAGTCAATTACTATCATCCTGACTGTCTGTCCATTCTGATAAACTATCCATGTCCTGTTTCAGTCAATTACTATCATCCTGACTGTCTATCCATTCTGCTAAACTATCAATGTCCTGTTTCAGTCAATTACTATCATCCTGACTGTCTATCCATTCTGCTAAACTATCAACGTCCTGTTTCAGTCAATTACTATCATGCTGACTGTCTCTCCATTCTGCTAAACTATCCATGTCCTGTTTCAGTCAATTACTATCATCCTGATCCTCTGTCCATTCTGCTAAACTATCAATGTCCTGTTTCAGTCAATTACTATCATCCTGACTCTCCGTCCATTCTGCTAAACTATCAATGTCCTGTTTCAGTCAATTACTATCATCCTGACTGTCTGTCCATTCTGCTAAACTATCAATGTCCTGTTTCAGTCAATTACTATCATCCTGACTGTCTGTCCATTCTGCCAAACTGTCCATGTCCTGTTTCAGTCAATTACTATCATCCTGACTCGCCGTCCATTCTGCTAATCTATCCATGTCCTGTTTCAGTCAATTACTATCATCCAGACTGTCTGTCCATTCTGCTAATCTATCCATGTCCTATTTCAGTCAATTACTATCATCCAGACTGTCTGTCCATTCTGCTAAACTATCCATGTCCTGTTTCAGTCAATTACTGTCATCCTGACTGTCTGTCCATTCTGCTAAACTATCAATGTCCTGTTTCAGTCAATTACTATCATCCTGACTGTCTGTCCTTTCTGCGAAACTATCCATGTCCTGTTTCAGTCAATTACTATCATCCTGACTGTCTGTCCATTCTGCTAAACTATCAATGTCCTGTTTCAGTCAATTACTATCATCCTGATCAACTGTGCATTCTGCTAAACTATCCATGTCCTGTTTCAGTCAATTAATATCATCCTGACTGTCTATTCATTCTGCTAAACTATCAATGTCCTGTTTCAGTCAATTACTATCATCCTGACTGTCTCTCCATTCTGCTAAACTATCCATGTCCTGTTTCAGTCAATTACTATCATCCTTACTGTCTATCCATTCTGCTAAACTATCAATGTCCTGTTTCAGTCAATTACTATCATCCTGACTGTCTGTCCATTCTGATAAACTATCCATGTCCTGTTTCAGTCAATTACTATCATCCTGACTGTCTATCCATTCTGCTAAACTATCAATGTCCTGTTTCAGTCAATTACTATCATCCTGACTGTCTATCCATTCTGCTAAACTATCAACGTCCTGTTTCAGTCAATTACTATCATGCTGACTGTCTCTCCATTCTGCTAAACTATCCATGTCCTGTTTCAGTCAATTACTATCATCCTGACTGTCTGTCCATTCTGCTAAACTATCAATGTCCTGTTTCAGTCAATTACTATCATCCTGACTGTCTGTCCATTCTGCGAAACTATCCATGTCCTGTTTCAGTCAATTAATATCATCCTGACTGTCTGTCCATTCTGCTAATCTATCCATGTCCTGTTTCAGTCAATTACTATCATTCTGACTGTCTGTCCATTCTGCAAAACTATCCATGACCTGTTTCAGTCAATGACTATCATCCTGACTGTGTGTCCATTCTGCTAAACTATCCATGTCCTGTTTCAGTCAATGACTATCATCCTGACTGTCTGTCCATTCTGCTAAACTATCAATGTCCTGTTTCAGTCAATTGCTATCATCCTGACTGTCCATTCTGCTAAACTATCCATGTCCTGTTTCAGTCAATTACTATCATCCTGACTGTCTGTCCATTCTGCTAAATTATCAATGTCCTGTTTCAGTCAATTACTATCATCCTGACTGTCTGTCCATTCTGCTAAACTATCAATGTCCTGTTTCAGTCAATTACTATCATCCTGATCCTCTGTCCATTCTGCTAAACTATCCATGTCCTGTTTCAGTCAATTACTATCATCCTGACTGTCTGTCCATTCTGCTAAACTGTCAATGTCCTGTTTCAGTCAATTACTATCATCCTGACTGTCTGTCCATTCTGCGAAACTATCAATGTCCTGTTTCAGTCAATTACTATCATCCTGATCCTCTGTCCATTCTGCTAAACTATCCATGTCCTGTTTCAGTCAATTACTATCATCCTGACTCTCTATTCATTCTGCTAAACTATCAATGTCCTGTTTCAGTCAATTACTATCATCCTGACTGTCTCTCCATTCTGCTAAACTATCCATGTCCTGTTTCAGTCAATTATTTTCATCCTGACTGTCTATCCATTCTGCTAAACTATCAATGTCCTGTTTCAGTCAATTACTATCATCCTGACTGTCTGTCCATTCTGCTAAACTATCCATGTCCTGTTTCAGTCAATTACTATCATCCTGACTGTCTATCCATTCTGCTAAACTATCAATGTCCTGTTTCAGTCAATTACTATCATCCTGACTGTCTATCCATTCTGCTAAACTATCAACATCCTGTTTCAGTCAATTACTATCATCCTGACTGTCTCTCCATTCTGCTAAACTATCCATGTCCTGTTTCAGTCAATTACTATCATCCTGACTGTCTGTCCATTCTGCTAAACTATCAATGTCCTGTTTCAGTCAATTACTATCATCCTGACTGTCTGTCCATTCTCCGAAACTATCCATGTCCTGTTTCAGTCAATTACTATCATCCTGACTGTCTGTCCATTCTGCTAATCTATCCATGTCCTGTTTCAGTCAATTACTATCATTCTGACTGTCTGTCCATTCTGCAAAACTATCCATGACCTGTTTCAGTCAATAACTATCATCCTGACTGTGTGTCCATTCTGCTAAACTATACATGTCCTGTTTCAGTCAATGACTATCATCCTGACTGTCCATTCTGCTAAACTATCCATGTCCTGTTTCAGTCAATTACTATCATCCTGACTGTCTGTCCATTCTGCTAAACTATCCATGTCCTGTTTCAGTCAATTACTATCATCCTGACTGTCTATCCATTCTGCTAAACTATCCATGTCCTGTTTCAGGCAATTACTATCATCCTGACTGTCTATCCATTCTGCCATACTATCCATGTCCTGTTTCAGTCAATTACTGTCATCCTGACTGTCTGTCCATTCTGCTAAACTATCAATGTCCTGTTTCAGTCAATTACTATCATCCTGACTGTCTCTACATTCTGCTAAACTATCCAAGTCCTGGTTCAGTCAATTACTATCATCCTGACTGTCTGTCCATTCTGCTAAACTATCAATGTCCTGTTTCAGTCAATTACTATCATCCTGACTGTCTGTCCATTCTGCTAAACTATCAATGTCCTGTTTCAGTCAATTACTATCATCCTGATCCTCTGTCCATTCTGCTAAACTATCCATGTCCTGTTACAGTCAATTACTATCATCCTGACTCTCTGTCCATTCTGCTAATCTATCCATGTCCTGTTTCAGTCAATTACTATCATCCTGACTGTCTGTCCATTCTGCTAAACTATCACTGTCCTGTTTCAGTCAATTACTATCATCCTGATCCTCTGTCCATTCTGCTAAACTATCCATGTCCTGTTTCAATCAATTACTATCAACCTGACTGTCTATTCATTCTGCTAAACTATCAATGTCCTGTTTCAGTCAATTACTATCATCCTGACTGTCTATCCATTCTGCTAAACTATCAATGTCCTGTTTCAGTCAATTACTATCATCCTGACAGTCTGTGCATTCTGCTAAACTATCCATGTCCTGTTTCAGTCAATTACTATCATCCTGACTGTCTATCCATTCTGCTAATCTATCAATGTCCTGTTTCAGTCAATTACTATCATCCTGACTCTCTTTCCAATCTGCTAAACTATCAATGTCCTGTTTCAGTCAATTACTATCATCCTGACTGTCTATCCATTCTGCTAAACTATCAATGTCCTGTTTCAGTCAATTACTATCATCCTGAATCTCTTTCCATTCTGCTAAACTATCAATGTCCTGTTTCAGTCAATTACTATCATCCTGACTGTCTGTCCATTCTGCTAAACTATCCATGTCCTGTTTCAGTCAATTACTATCATCCTGACTGTCTATCCATTCTGCTAAACTATCAATGTCGTGTTTCAGTCAATTACTATCATCCTGACTGTCTGTCCATTCTGCTAAACTATCCATGTCCTGTTTCAGTCAATTACTATCATCCTGACTGTCTATCCATTCTGCTAAACTATCAATGTCCTGTTTCAGTCAATTACTATCATCCTGACTCTCTTTCCATTCTGCTAAACTATCAATGTCCTGTTTCAGTCAATTACTATCATCCTGACTGTCTATCCATTCTGCTAAACTATCAATGTCCTGCTTCAGTCAATTACTATCATCCTGACTGTCTGTCCATTCTGCGAAACTATCCATGTCCTGTTTCAGTCAATTACTATCATCCTGACTGTCTGTCCATTCTGCTAATCTATCCATGTCCTGTTTCAGTCAATTACTATCATCCTGACTGTCTATCCATTCTGCTGAACTATCAATGTCGTGTTTCAGTCAATTACTATCATCCTGACTGTCTGTCCATTCTGCTAAACTATCCATGTCCTGTTTCAGTCAATTACTATCATCCTGACTGTCTATCCATTCTGCTAAACTATCAATGTCCTGTTTCAGTCAATTACTATCATCCTGACTCTCTTTCCATTCTGCTAAACTATCAATGTCCTGTTTCAGTCAATTACTATCATCCTGACTGTCTATCCATTCTGCTAAACTATCAATGTCCTGTTTCAGGCAATTACTATCATCCTGACTGTCTGTCCATTCTGCGAAACTATCCATGTCCTGTTTCAGTCAATTACTATCATCCTGACTGTCTGTCCATTCTGCTAATCTATCCATGTCCTGTTTCAGTCAATTACTATCATTCTGACTGTCTGTCCATTCTGCAAAACTATCCATGACCTGTTTCAGTCAATGACTATCATCCTGACTGTGTGTCCATTCTGCTAAACTATCCATGTCCTGTTTCAGTCAATGACTATCATCCTGACTGTCCATTCTGCTAAACTATCCATGTCCTGTTTCAGTCAATTACTATCATCTTGACTGTCTGTCCATTCTGCTAAACTATCCATGTCCTGTTTCAGTCAATGACTATCATCCTGACTGTCTATCCATTCTGCTAAACTATCCATGTCCTGTTTCAGGCAATTACTATCATCCTGACTGTCTATCCATTCTGCCATACTATCCATGTCCTGTTTCAGTCAATTACTATCATCCTGACTGTCTGTCCATTCTGCTAAACTATCAATGTCCTGTTTCAGTCAATTACTATCATCCTGACTGTCTATACATTCTGCTAAACTATGCATGTCCTGTTTCAGTCAATTACTATCATCCTGACTGTCTGTCTATTCTGCTAAACTATCAATGTCCTGTTTCAGTCAATTACTATCATCCTGACTGTCTGTCCATTCTGCTAAACTATCAATGTCCTGTTTCAATCAATTACTATCATCCTGATCCTCTGTCCATTCTGCTAAACTATCCATGTCCTGTTTCAGTCAATTACTATCATTCTGTCTGTCTGTCCATTCTGCTAAACTATCAATGTCCTGTTTCAGTCAATTACTATCATCCTGACTGTCTATACATTCTGCTAAACTATCCATGTCCTGTTTCAGTCAATTACTATCATCCTGACTGTCTGTCCATTCTGCTAAACTATCAATGTCCTGTTTCAGTCAATTACTATCATCCTGACTGTCTATCCATTCTGCTAAACTATCCATGTCCTGTTTCAGTCAATTACTATCATCCTGATCCTCTGTCCATTCTGCTAAACTATCAATGTCCTGTTTCAGTCAATTACTATCATCCTGACTCTCTGTCCATTCTGCTAAACTATCAATGTCCTGTTTCAGTCAATTACTATCATCCTGACTGTCTGTCCATTCTGCTAAACTATCAATGTCCTGTTTCAGTCAATTACTATCATCCTGACTGTCTGTCCATTCTGCCAAACTGTCCATGTCCTGTTTCAGTCAATTACTATCATCCTGACTCGCCGTCCATTCTGCTAATCTATCCATGTCCTGTTTCAGTCAATTACTATCATCCAGACTGTCTGTCCATTCTGCTAATCTATCCATGTCCTATTTCAGTCAATTACTATCATCCAGACTGTCTGTCCATTCTGCTAATCTATCCATGTCCTGTTTCAGTCAATTACTATCATCCTGACTGTCTATCCATTCTGCTAAACTATCAATGTCCTGTTTCAATCAATTACTATCATCCTGACTGTCTGTCCATTCTGCTAAACTATCAATGTCCTGTTTCAGTCAATTATTTTCATCCTGACTGTCTATCCATTCTGCTAAACTATCAATGTCCTGTTTCAGTCAATTACTATCATCCTGACTGTCTGTCCATTCTGCTAAACTATCCATGTCCTGTTTCAGTCAATTACTATCATCCTGACTGTCTATCCATTCTGCTAAACTATCAATGTCCTGTTTCAGTCAATTACTATCATCCTGACTGTCTATCCATTCTGCTAAACTATCAACATCCTGTTTCAGTCAATTACTATCATCCTGACTGTCTCTCCATTCTGCTAAACTATCCATGTCCTGTTTCAGTCAATTACTATCATCCTGACTGTCTGTCCATTCTGCTCAACTATCAATGTCCTGTTTCAGTCAATTACTATCATCCTGACTGTCTGTCCATTCTCCGAAACTATCCATGTCCTGTTTCAGTCAATTACTATCATCCTGACTGTCTGTCCATTCTGCTAATCTATCCATGTCCTGTTTCAGTCAATTACTATCATTCTGACTGTCTGTCCATTCTGCAAAACTATCCATGACCTGTTTCAGTCAATGACTATCATCCTGACTGTGTGTCCATTCTGCTAAACTATACATGTCCTGTTTCAGTCAATGACTATCATCCTGACTGTCCATTCTGCTAAACTATCCATGTCCTGTTTCAGTCAATTACTATCATCCTGACTGTCTGTCCATTCTGCTAAACTATCCATGTCCTGTTTCAGTCAATTACTATCATCCTGACTGTCTACCCATTCTGCTAAACTATCCATGTCCTGTTTCAGGCAATTACTATCATCCTGACTGTCTATCCATTCTGCCATACTATCCATGTCCTGTTTCAGTCAATTCCGATCATTCTGACTGTCTGTCCATTCTGCTAAACTATCAATGTCCTGTTTCAGTCAATTACTATCATCCTGACTGTCTCTACATTCTGCTAAACTATCCAAGTCCTGGTTCAGTCAATTACTATCATCCTGACTGTCTATCCATTCTGCTAAACTATCAATGTCCTGTTTCAGGCAATTACTATCATCCTGACTGTCTGTCCATTCTGCGAAACTATCCATGTCCTGTTTCAGTCAATTACTATCATCCTGACTGTCTGTCCATTCTGCTAATCTATCCATGTCCTGTTTCAGTCAATTACTATCATTCTGACTGTCTGTCCATTCTGCAAAACTATCCATGACCTGTTTCAGTCAATGACTATCATCCTGACTGTGTGTCCATTCTGCTAAACTATCCATGTCCTGTTTCAGTCAATGACTATCATCCTGACTGTCCATTCTGCTAAACTATCCATGTCCTGTTTCAGTCAATTACTATCATCTTGACTGTCTGTCCATTCTGCTAAACTATCCATGTCCTGTTTCAGTCAATGACTATCATCCTGACTGTCTATCCATTCTGCTAAACTATCCATGTCCTGTTTCAGGCAATTACTATCATCCTGACTGTCTATCCATTCTGCCATACTATCCATGTCCTGTTTCAGTCAATTACTATCATCCTGACTGTCTGTCCATTCTGCTAAACTATCAATGTCCTGTTTCAGTCAATTACTATCATCCTGACTGTCTATACATTCTGCTAAACTATGCATGTCCTGTTTCAGTCAATTACTATCATCCTGACTGTCTGTCTATTCTGCTAAACTATCAATGTCCTGTTTCAGTCAATTACTATCATCCTGACTGTCTGTCCATTCTGCTAAACTATCAATGTCCTGTTTCAATCAATTACTATCATCCTGATCCTCTGTCCATTCTGCTAAACTATCCATGTCCTGTTTCAGTCAATTACTATCATTCTGTCTGTCTGTCCATTCTGCTAAACTATCAATGTCCTGTTTCAGTCAATTACTATCATCCTGACTGTCTATACATTCTGCTAAACTATCCATGTCCTGTTTCAGTCAATTACTATCATCCTGACTGTCTGTCCATTCTGCTAAACTATCAATGTCCTGTTTCAGTCAATTACTATCATCCTGACTGTCTATCCATTCTGCTAAACTATCCATGTCCTGTTTCAGTCAATTACTATCATCCTGATCCTCTGTCCATTCTGCTAAACTATCAATGTCCTGTTTCAGTCAATTACTATCATCCTGACTCTCTGTCCATTCTGCTAAACTATCAATGTCCTGTTTCAGTCAATTACTATCATCCTGACTGTCTGTCCATTCTGCTAAACTATCAATGTCCTGTTTCAGTCAATTACTATCATCCTGACTGTCTGTCCATTCTGCCAAACTGTCCATGTCCTGTTTCAGTCAATTACTATCATCCTGACTCGCCGTCCATTCTGCTAATCTATCCATGTCCTGTTTCAGTCAATTACTATCATCCAGACTGTCTGTCCATTCTGCTAATCTATCCATGTCCTATTTCAGTCAATTACTATCATCCAGACTGTCTGTCCATTCTGCTAATCTATCCATGTCCTGTTTCAGTCAATTACTATCATCCTGACTGTCTATCCATTCTGCTAAACTATCAATGTCCTGTTTCAATCAATTACTATCATCCTGACTGTCTGTCCATTCTGCTAAACTATCAATGTCCTGTTTCAGTCAATTATTTTCATCCTGACTGTCTATCCATTCTGCTAAACTATCAATGTCCTGTTTCAGTCAATTACTATCATCCTGACTGTCTGTCCATTCTGCTAAACTATCCATGTCCTGTTTCAGTCAATTACTATCATCCTGACTGTCTATCCATTCTGCTAAACTATCAATGTCCTGTTTCAGTCAATTACTATCATCCTGACTGTCTATCCATTCTGCTAAACTATCAACATCCTGTTTCAGTCAATTACTATCATCCTGACTGTCTCTCCATTCTGCTAAACTATCCATGTCCTGTTTCAGTCAATTACTATCATCCTGACTGTCTGTCCATTCTGCTCAACTATCAATGTCCTGTTTCAGTCAATTACTATCATCCTGACTGTCTGTCCATTCTCCGAAACTATCCATGTCCTGTTTCAGTCAATTACTATCATCCTGACTGTCTGTCCATTCTGCTAATCTATCCATGTCCTGTTTCAGTCAATTACTATCATTCTGACTGTCTGTCCATTCTGCAAAACTATCCATGACCTGTTTCAGTCAATGACTATCATCCTGACTGTGTGTCCATTCTGCTAAACTATACATGTCCTGTTTCAGTCAATGACTATCATCCTGACTGTCCATTCTGCTAAACTATCCATGTCCTGTTTCAGTCAATTACTATCATCCTGACTGTCTGTCCATTCTGCTAAACTATCCATGTCCTGTTTCAGTCAATTACTATCATCCTGACTGTCTACCCATTCTGCTAAACTATCCATGTCCTGTTTCAGGCAATTACTATCATCCTGACTGTCTATCCATTCTGCCATACTATCCATGTCCTGTTTCAGTCAATTCCGATCATTCTGACTGTCTGTCCATTCTGCTAAACTATCAATGTCCTGTTTCAGTCAATTACTATCATCCTGACTGTCTCTACATTCTGCTAAACTATCCAAGTCCTGGTTCAGTCAATTACTATCATCCTGACTGTCTGTCCATTCTGCTAAACTATCAATGTCCTGTTTCAGTCAATTACTATCATCCTGACTGTCTGTCCATTCTGCTAAACTATCAATGTCCTGTTTCAGTCAATTACTATGATCCTGATCCTCTGTCCATTCTGCTAAACTATCCATGTCCTGTTACAGTCAATTACTATCATCCTGACTCTCTGTCCATTCTTCTAATCTATCCATGTCCTGTTTCAGTCAATTACTATCATCCTGACTGTCTGTCCATTCTGCTAAACTATCACTGTCCTGTTTCAGTCAATTACTATCATCCTGATCCTCTGTCCATTCTGCTAAACTATCCATGTCCTGTTTCAGTCAATTACTATCAACCTGACTGTCTATTCATTCTGCTAAACTATCAATGTCCTGTTTCAGTCAATTACTATCATCCTGACAGTCTGTGCATTCTGCTAAACTATCCATGTCCTGTTTCAGTCAATTACTATCATCCTGACTGTCTATCCATTCTGCTAATCTATCAATGTCCTGTTTCAGTCAATTACTATCATCCTGACTCTCTTTCCATTCTGCTAAACTATCAATGTCCTGTTTCAGTCAATTACTATCATCCTGACTGTCTATCCATTCTGCTAAACTATCAATGTCCTGTTTCAGTCAATTACTATCATCCTGACTCTCTTTCCATTCTGCTAAACTATCAATGTCCTGTTTCAGTCAATTACTATCATCCTTACTGTCTGTCCATTCTGCTAAACTATCCATGTCCTGTTTCAGTCAATTACTATCATCCTGACTGTCTATCCATTCTGCTAAACTATCAATGTCGTGTTTCAGTCAATTACTATCATCCTGACTGTCTGTCCATTCTGCTAAACTATCCATGTCCTGTTTCAGTCAATTACTATCATCCTGACTGTCTATCCATTCTGCTAAACTATCAATGTCCTGTTTCAGTCAATTACTATCATCCTGACTCTCTTTCCATTCTGCTAAACTATCAATGTCCTGTTTCAGTCAATTACTATCATCCTGACTGTCTATCCATTCTGCTAAACTATCAATGTCCTGCTTCAGTCAATTACTATCATCCTGACTGTCTGTCCATTCTGCGAAACTATCCATGTCCTGTTTCAGTCAGTTACTATCATCCTGACTGTCTGTCCATTCTGCTAATCTATCCATGTCCTGTTTCAGTCAATTACTATCATCCTGACTGTCTATCCATTCTGCTAAACTATCAATGTCGTGTTTCAGTCAATTACTATCATCCTGACTGTCTGTCCATTCTGCTAAACGATCCATGTCCTGTTTCAGTCAATTACTATCATCCTGACTGTCTATCCATTCTGCTAAACTATCAATGTCCTGTTTCAGTCAATTACTATCATCCTGACTCTCTTTCCATTCTGCTAAACTATCAATGTCCTGTTTCAGTCAATTACTATCATCCTGACTGTCTATCCATTCTGCTAAACTATCAATGTCCTGTTTCAGTCAATTACTATCATCCTGACTGTCTGTCCATTCTGCGAAACTATCCATTTCCTGTTTCAGTCAATTACTATCATCCTGACTGTCTGTCCATTCTGCTAATCTATCCATGTCCTGTTTCAGTCAATTACTATCATTCTGACTGTCTGTCCATTCTGCAAAACTATCCATGACCTGTTTCAGTCAATGACTATCATCCTGACTGTGTGTCCATTCTGCTAAACTATCCATGTCCTGTTTCAGTCAATGACTATCATCCTGACTGTCCATTCTGCTAAACTATCCATGTCCTGTTTCAGTCAATTACTATCATCTTGACTGTCTGTCCATTCTGCTAAACTATCCATGTCCTGTTTCAGTCAATGACTATCATCCTGACTGTCTATCCATTCTGCTAAACTATCCATGTCCTGTTTCAGGCAATTACTATCATCCTGACTGTCTATCCATTCTGCCATACTATCCATGTCCTGTTTCAGTCAATTACTATCATCCTGACTGTCTGTCCATTCTGCTAAACTATCAATGTCCTGTTTCAGTCAATTACTATCATCCTGACTGTCTATACATTCTGCTAAACTATGCATGTCCTGTTTCAGTCAATTACTATCATCCTGACTGTCTGTCTATTCTGCTAAACTATCAATGTCCTGTTTCAGTCAATTACTATCATCCTGACTGTCTGTCCATTCTGCTAAACTATCAATGTCCTGTTTCAGTCAATTACTATCATCCTGATCCTCTGTCCATTCTGCTAAACTATCCATGTCCTGTTTCAGTCAATTACTATCATTCTGTCTGTCTGTCCATTCTGCTAAACTATCAATGTCCTGTTTCAGTCAATTACTATCATCCTGACTGTCTATACATTCTGCTAAACTATCCATGTCCTGTTTCAGTCAATTACTATCATCCTGACTGTCTGTCCATTCTGCTAAACTATCAATGTCCTGTTTCAGTCAATTACTATCATCCTGACTGTCTGTCCATTCTGCTAAACTATCAATGTCCTGTTTCAGTCAATTACTATCATCCTGACTGTCTGTCCATTCTGCTAAACTATCAATGTCCTGTTTCAGTCAATTACTATCATCCTGACTGTCTATACATTCTGCTCAACTATCCATGTCCTGTTTCAGTCAATTACTATCATCCTGATCCTCTGTCCATTCTGCTAAACTATCAATGTCCTGTTTCAGTCAATTACTATCATCCTGACTCTCTGTCCATTCTGCTAAACTATCAATGTCCTGTTTCAGTCAATTACTATCATCCTGACTGTCTGTCCATTCTGCTAAACTATCACTGTCCTGTTTCAGTCAATTACTATCATCCTGATCCTCTGTCCATTCTGCTAAACTATCCATGTCCTGTTTCAGTCAATTACTATCATCCTGACTGTCTATCCATTCTGCTAAACTATCAATGTCCTGTTTCAGTCAATTACTATCATCCTGACTCTCTTTCCATTCTGCTAAACTATCAATGTCCTGTTTCAGTCAATTACTATCATCCTGACTGTCTGTCCATTCTGCGAAACTATCCATGTCCTGTTTCAGTCAATAACTATCATCCTGACTGTTTATCCATTCTGCTAAACTATCAATGTCCTGTTTCAATCAATTACTATCATCCTGACTGTCTGTCCATTCTGCTAAACTATCAATGTCCTGTTTCAGTCAATTACTATCATCCTGACTGTCTATCCATTCTGCTAAACTATCAATGTCCTGTTTCAGTCAATTACTATCATCCTGACTGTCTGTCCATTCTGCCAAACTGTCCATGTCCTGTTTCAGTCAATTACTATCATCCTGACTCGCCGTCCATTCTGCTAATCTATCCATGTCCTGTTTCAGTCAATTACTATCATCCAGACTGTCTGTCCATTCTGCTAATCTATCCATGTCCTATTTCAGTCAATTACTATCATCCAGACTGTCTGTCCATTCTGCTAATCTATCCATGTCCTGTTTCAGTCAATTTCTATCATCCAGACTGTCTGTCCATTCTGCTAATCTATCCATGTCCTGTTTCAGTCAATTACTATCATCCAGACTGTCTGTCCATTCTGCTAATCTATCCATGTCCTGTTTCAGTCAATTACTATCATCCTGACTCGCTGTCCATTCTGCTAATCTATCCATGTCCTGTTTCAGTCAATTACTATCATCCTGACTCGCCGTCCATTCTGCTAATCTATCCATGTCCTATTTCAGTCAATGACTATCATCCTGACTGTGTGTCCATTCTGCTAATCTATCCATGTCCTGTTTCAGTCAATTTCTATCATCCAGACTGTCTGTCCATTCTGCTAATCTATCCATGTCCTGTTTCAGTCAATTACTATCATCCAGACTGTCTGTCCATTCTGCTAAACTATCAATGTCCTGTTTCAGTCAATTACTATCATCCTGACTGTCTGTCCATTCTGCTAATCTATCCATGTCATGTTTCAGTCAATTACTATCATCCTGAATGTCTGTCCATTCTGCTAAACTATCCATGTCCTGTTTCAGTCAATTACTATCATCCTGACTGTCTAACCATTCTGCTAAACTATCCATGTCCCGTTTCAGTCAATTACTATCATCCTGACTGTCGTTCCATTCTGTTAATCTATCCATGTCCTGTTTCAGTCAATTACTATCATCCTGATTGTCTGTCCATTCTGCTAAACTATCCATCTCCTGTTTCAGTCAATTACTATCATCCTGACTGTCCATTCTGCTAAACTATCCATGTCCTGTTTCAGTCAATTACTATCATCCAGACTTTCTGTCCATTCTGCTAAACTATCCATGTCCTGTTTCAGTCAATTACTATATTCCTCACTGTCTGTCCATTCTGCGAAACTATCAATGTCCTGTTTCAGTCAATTACTATCATCCTGACTGTCTGTCCATTCTGCTAAACTATCCATGTGCTGTTTCAATCAATTACTATCATCCTGACTGTCTGTCCATTCTGCTAAACTATCAATGTCCCGTTTCAGTCAATTACTATCATCCTGACTGTCTGTCCATTCTGCTAAACTATCAATGTCCTGTTTCAGTCAATTACTATCATCCTGACTCTCTGTCCATTCTGCTAAACTATCCATGTCCTGTTTCAGTCAATTACTATATTCCTCACTGTCTGTCCATTCTGCTAAACTATCAATGTCCTGTTTCAGTCAATTACTATCATCCTGACTCTCTATCCATTCTGCTAAACTATCCATGTCCTGTTTCAGTCAATTACTATCATCCTGACTCGATGTCCATTCTGCTAATCTATCCATGTCCTGTTTCAGTCAATTACTATCATCCAGACTGTCTGTCCATTCTGCTAAACAATCCATGTCCTGTTTCAGTCAATTACTATCATCCTGACTGTCTGTCCATTCTGCTAAACAATCAATGTCCTGTTTCAGTCAATTACTATCATCCTGACTGTCTGTCCATTCTGCTAAACTATCCATGTCCTGTTTAAGTCAATTACTATCATCCTGACTGTCTGTCCATACTGCTAAACTATCAATGTCCTATTTCAGTCAATTACTATCATCCTGACTCTCTGTCCATTCTGCTAAACTATCCATGTCCTGTTTCAGTCAATTACTATCATCCTGACTGTCTATCCATTCTGCTAACCTATCAATGTCCTGTTTCAGTCAATTACGATCATCCTGACTGTCTGTCCATACTGCTAAACTATCAATGTCCTATTTCAGTCAATTACTATCATCCTGACTCTCTGTCCATTCTGCTAAACTATCAATGTCCTATTTCAGTCAATTACTATCATCCTGACTCTCTGTCCATTCTGCTAAACTATCCATGTCCTGTTTCAGTCAATTACTATCATCCTGACTGTCTATCCATTCTGCTAACCTATCAACGTCCTGTTTCAGTCAATTACTATCATCCTGACTGTCTGTCCATACTGCTAAACTATCAATGACCTATTTCAGTCAATTACTATCATCCTGACTCTCTGTCCATTCTGCTAAACTATCCATGTCCTGTTTCAGTCAATTACTATCATCCAGACTGTCTATCCATTCTGCTAACCTATCAATGTCCTGTTTCAGTCAATTACTATCATCCTGACTGTCCATTCTGCTAAACTATCCATGTCCTGTTTCAGTCAATTACTATCATCCTGACTGTCTGTCCATACTGCTAAACTATCAATGTCCTATTTCAGTCAATTACTATCATCCTGACTCTCTGTCCATTCTGCTAAACTATCCATGTCCTGTTTCAGTCAATTACTATCATCCTGACTGTCTATCCATTCTGCTAACCTATCAATGTCCTGTTTCAGACAATAACTATCATCCTGACTGTCTGTCCATTCTGCTAAACTATCCAAGTCCTGTTTCAGTCATTTACTATCATCCTGACTGTCTGTCTATTCTGCTAAACTATCCATGTCCTATTTCAGACAATAACTATCATCCTGACTGTCTGTCCATTCTGCTAACCTATCAATGTCCTGTTTCAGTCAATTAATATCATCCTGACTGTCTATCCATTCTGCTAACCTATCAATGTCCTGTTTCAGACAATAACTATCATCCTGACTGTCTGTCCATTCTGCTAAACTATCCAAGTCCTGTTTCAGTCATTTACTATCATCCTGACTGTCTGTCCATTCTGCTAAACTATCCATGTCCTATTTCAGACAATAACTATCATCCTGACTGTCTGTCCATTCTGCTAACCTATCAATGTCCTGTTTCAGTCAATTAATATCATCCTGACTGTCTATCCATTCTGCTAAACCATCCATGTCCTGTTTCAATCGATTACTGTCATCCTGACTGTCTGTCCATTCTGCTAAACTATCAATGTCCTGTTTCAGTCAATTACTATCATCCTGACTGTCTGTCCATTCTGCTAAACTATCCATGTCCTGTTTCAGTCAATTACTATCATCCAGACTGTCTGTCCATTCTGCTAAACTATCAATGTCCTGTTTCAGTCAATTACTATCATCCTGACTGTCTGTCCATTCTGCTAATCTATCCATGTCATGTTTCAGTCAATTACTATCATCCTGAATGTCTGTCCATTCTGCTAAACTATCCATGTCCTGTTTCAGTCAATTACTATCATCCTGACTGTCTAACCATTCTGCTAAACTATCCATGTCCCGTTTCAGTCAATTACTATCATCCTGACTGTCGTTCCATTCTGTTAATCTATCCATGTCCTGTTTCAGTCAATTACTATCATCCTGATTGTCTGTCCATTCTGCTAAACTATCCATCTCCTGTTTCAGTCAATTACTATCATCCTGACTGTCCATTCTGCTAAACTATCCATGTCCTGTTTCAGTCAATTACTATCATCCAGACTTTCTGTCCATTCTGCTAAACTATCCATGTCCTGTTTCAGTCAATTACTATATTCCTCACTGTCTGTCCATTCTGCGAAACTATCAATGTCCTGTTTCAGTCAATTACTATCATCCTGACTGTCTGTCCATTCTGCTAAACTATCCATGTGCTGTTTCAATCAATTACTATCATCCTGACTGTCTGTCCATTCTGCTAAACTATCAATGTCCCGTTTCAGTCAATTACTATCATCCTGACTGTCTGTCCATTCTGCTAAACTATCAATGTCCTGTTTCAGTCAATTACTATCATCCTGACTCTCTGTCCATTCTGCTAAACTATCCATGTCCTGTTTCAGTCAATTACTATATTCCTCACTGTCTGTCCATTCTGCTAAACTATCAATGTCCTGTTTCAGTCAATAACTATCATCCTGACTCTCTATCCATTCTGCTAAACTATCCATGTCCTGTTTCAGTCAATTACTATCATCCTGACTCGATGTCCATTCTGCTAATCTATCCATGTCCTGTTTCAGTCAATTACTATCATCCAGACTGTCTGTCCATTCTGCTAAACAATCCATGTCCTGTTTCAGTCAATTACTATCATCCTGACTGTCTGTCCATTCTGCTAAACAATCAATGTCCTGTTTCAGTCAATTACTATCATCCTGACTGTCTGTCCATTCTGCTAAACTATCCATGTCCTGTTTCAGTCAATTACTATCATCCTGACTCTCTGTCCATTCTGCTAAACTATCCATGTCCTGTTTCAGTCAATTACTATCATCCTGACTGTCTATCCATTCTGCTAACCTATCAATGTCCTGTTTCAGTCAATTACGATCATCCTGACTGTCTGTCCATACTGCTAAACTATCAATGTCCTATTTCAGTCAATTACTATCATCCTGACTCTCTGTCCATTCTGCTAAACTATCAATGTCCTATTTCAGTCAATTACTATCATCCTGACTCTCTGTCCATTCTGCTAAACTATCCATGTCCTGTTTCAGTCAATTACTATCATCCTGACTGTCTATCCATTCTGCTAACCTATCAACGTCCTGTTTCAGTCAATTACTATCATCCTGACTGTCTGTCCATACTGCTAAACTATCAATGACCTATTTCAGTCAATTACTATCATCCTGACTCTCTGTCCATTCTGCTAAACTATCCATGTCCTGTTTCAGTCAATTACTATCATCCAGACTGTCTATCCATTCTGCTAACCTATCAATGTCCTGTTTCAGTCAATTACTATCATCCTGACTGTCCATTCTGCTAAACTATCCATGTCCTGTTTCAGTCAATTACTATCATCCTGACTGTCTGTCCATACTGCTAAACTATCAATGTCCTATTTCAGTCAATTACTATCATCCTGACTCTCTGTCCATTCTGCTAAACTATCCATGTCCTGTTTCAGTCAATTACTATCATCCTGACTGTCTATCCATTCTGCTAACCTATCAATGTCCTGTTTCAGACAATAACTATCATCCTGACTGTCTGTCCATTCTGCTAAACTATCCAAGTCCTGTTTCAGTCATTTACTATCATCCTGACTGTCTGTCTATTCTGCTAAACTATCCATGTCCTATTTCAGACAATAACTATCATCCTGACTGTCTGTCCATTCTGCTAACCTATCAATGTCCTGCTTCAGTCAATTAATATCATCCTGACTGTCTATCCATTCTGCTAACCTATCAATGTCCTGTTTCAGACAATAACTATCATCCTGACTGTCTGTCCATTCTGCTAAACTATCCAAGTCCTGTTTCAGTCATTTACTATCATCCTGACTGTCTGTCCATTCTGCTAAACTATCCATGTCCTATTTCAGACAATAACTATCATCCTGACTGTCTGTCCATTCTGCTAACCTATCAATGTCCTGTTTCAGTCAATTAATATCATCCTGACTGTCTATCCATTCTGCTAAACCATCCATGTCCTGTTTCAGTCGATTACTGTCATCCTGACTGTCTGTCCATTCTGCTAAACTATCAATTTCCTGTTTCAGTCAATTGCTATCATCCTGACTGTCTGTCCATACTGCTAAACTATCAATGTCCTATTTCAGTCAATTACTATCATCCTGACTCTCTGTCCATTCTGCTAAACTATCAATGTCCTATTTCAGTCAATTACTATCATCCTGACTGTCTATCCATTCTGCTAACCTATCAACGTCCTGTTTCAGTCAATTACTATCATCCTGACTGTCTGTCCATACTGCTAAACTATCAATGACCTATTTCAGTCAATTACTATCATCCTGACTCTCTGTCCATTCTGCTAAACTATCCATGTCCTGTTTCAGTCAATTACTATCATCCAGACTGTCTATCCATTCTGCTAACCTATCAATGTCCTGTTTCAGTCAATTACTATCATCCTGACTGTCTGTCCATTCTGCTAAACTATCCATGTCCTGTTTCAGTCAATTACTATCATCCTGACTGTCTGTCCATACTGCTAAACTATCAATGTCCTATTTCAGTCAATTACTATCATCCTGACTCTCTGTCCATTCTGCTAAACTATCCATGTCCTGTTTCAGTCAATTACTATCATCCTGACTGTCTATCCATTCTGCTAACCTATCAATGTCCTGTTTCAGACAATAACTATCATCCTGACTGTCTGTCCATTCTGCTAAACTATCCAAGTCCTGTTTCAGTCATTTACTATCATCCTGACTGTCTGTCCATTCTGCTAAACTATCCATGTCCTATTTCAGACAATAACTATCATCCTGACTGTCTGTCCATTCTGCTAACCTATCAATGTCCTGTTTCAGTCAATTAATATCATCCTGACTGTCTATCCATTCTGCTAAACTATCCATGTCCTGTTTCAGTCGATTACTGTCATCCTGACTGTCTGTCCATTCTGCTAAACTATCAATGTCCTGTTTCAGTCAATTACTATCATCCTGACAGTCAGTTCATTCTGCTAACCTATCAATGTCCTGTTTCAGTCAATTACTATCATCCTGACTGTCTGTCCATTCTGCTAAATTATCAATGTCCTGTTTCAGTCAATTACTATCATCCTGACTGTCTGTCCATTCTGCTAAACTATCCATGTCCTGTTTCAGTCAATTACTATATTCCTCACTGTCTGTCCATTCTGCGAAACTATCAATGTCCTGTTTCAGTTAATTACTATCATCCTGACTGTCTGTCCATTCTGCTAAACTATCCATCTCCTGTTTCAGTCCATTACTATCATCCTGACAGTCCATTCTGCTAAACTATCCATGTCCTGTTTCAGTCAATTACTATCATCCAGACTTTCTGTCCATTCTGCTAAACTATCCATGTCCTGTTTCAGTCAATTACTATATTCCTCACTGTCTGTCCATTCTGCGAAACTATCAATGTCCTGTTTCAGTCAATTACTATCATCCTGACTGTCTGTCCATTCTGCTAAACTATCCATGTGCCGTTTCAATCAATTACTATCATCCTGACTGTCTGTCCATTCTGCTAAACTATCAATGTCCCGTTTCAGTCTATTACTATCATCCTGACTGTCTGTCCATTCTGCTAAACTATCAATGTCCTGTTTCAGTCAATTACTATCATCCTGACTCTCTGTCCATTCTGCTAAACTATCCATGTCCTGTTTCAGTCAATTACTATATTCCTCACTGTCTGTCCATTCTGCTAAACTATAAATGTCCTGTTTCAGTCAATTACTATCATCCTGACTCTCTATCCATTCTGCTAAACTATCCATGTCCTGTTTCAGTCAATTACTATCATCCTGACTCGATGTCCATTCTGCTAATCTATCCATGTCCTGTTTCAGTCAATTACTATCATCCAGACTGTCTGTCCATTCTGCTAAACAATCCATGTCCTGTTTCAGTCAATTACTATCATCCTGACTGTCTGTCCATTCTGCTAAACAATCAATGTCCTGTTTCAGTCAATTACTATCATCCTGACTGTCTGTCCATTCTGCTAAACTATCCATGTCCTGTTTCAGTCAATTACTATCATCCTGACTGTCTGTCCATACTGCTAAACTATCAATGTCCTATTTCAGTCAATTACTATCATCCTGACTCTCTGTCCATTCTGCTAAACTATCCATGTCCTGTTTCAGTCAATTACTATCATCCTGACTGTCTATCCATTCTGCTAACCTATCAACGTCCTGTTTCAGTCAATTACTATCATCCTGACTGTCTGTCCATACTGCTAAACTATCAATGACCTATTTCAGTCAATTACTATCATCCTGACTCTCTGTCCATTCTGCTAAACTATCCATGTCTTGTTTCAGTCAATTACTATCATCCAGACTGTCTATCCATTCTGCTAACCTATTAATGTCCTGTTTCAGTCAATTACTATCATCCTGACTGTCTGTCCATTCTGCTAAACTATCCATGTCCTGTTTCAGTCAATTACTATCATCATGACTGTCTGTCCATACTGCTAAACTATCAATGTCCTATTTCAGTCAATTACTATCATCCTGACTCTCTGTCCATTCTGCTAAACTATCCATGTCCTGTTTCAGTCAATTACTATCATCCTGACTGTCTATCCATTCTGCTAACCTATCAATGTCCTGTTTCAGACAATAACTATCATCCTGACTGTCTGTCCATTCTGCTAAACTATCCATGTCCTATTTCAGACAATAACTATCATCTTGACTGTCTGTCCATTCTGCTAACCTATCAATGTCCTGTTTCAGTCAATTAATATCATCCTGACTGTCTATCCATTCTGCTAAACTATCCATGTCCTGTTTCAGTCGATTACTGTCATCCTGACTGTCTGTCCATTCTGCTAAACTATCAATGTCCTGTTTCAGTCAATTACTATCATCCTGACAGTCAGTTCATTCTGCTAACCTATCAATGTCCTGTTTCAGTCTATTACTATCATCCTGACTGTCTGTCCATTCTGCTAAATTATCAATGTCCTGTTTCAGTCAATTACTATCATCCTGACTGTCTATCCATTCTGCTAAACTATCAATGTCCTGTTTCAGTCAATTACTATCATCCTGACTGTCTGTCCATTCTGCTAAACTATCAATGTCCTGTTTCAGTCAATTACTATCATCCTGACTGTCTGTCCATTCTGCTAATCTATCCATGTCCTGTTTCAGTCAATTACTATCATCCAGACTGTCTGTCCATTCTGCTAATCTATCCATGTCCTGTTTCAGTCAATTTCTATCATCCAGACTGTCTGTCCAATCTGCTAATCTATCCATGTCCTGTTTCAGTCAATTACTATCATCCAGACTGTCTGTCCATTCTGCTAAACTATCAATGTCCTGTTTCAGTCAATTACTATCATCCTGACTGTCTGTCCATTCTGCCAATTTATCCATGTCGTGTTTCAGTCAATTACTATCATCCTGAATGTCTGTCCATTCTGCTAAACTATCAATGTCCTGTTTCAGTCAATTACTATCATCCTGACTCTCTGTCCATTCTGCTAAACTATCCATGTCCTGTTTCAGTCAATTACTATCATCCTGACTGTCTCTCCATTCTGCTAATCTATCCATGTCCTGTTTCAGTCAATTACTGTCATCCTGACTGTCTGTCCATTGTGCTAAACTATCAATGTCCTATTTCAGACAATAACTATCATCCTGACTGTCTGTCCATTCTGCTAACCTATCAATGTCCTGTTTCAGTCAATTAATATCATCCTGACTGTCTATCCATTCTGCTAAACCATCCATGTCCTGTTTCAGTCGATTACTATCATCCTGACTGTCTGTCCATTCTGCTAAACTATCAATGTCCTGTTTCAGTCAATTACTATCATCCTGACAGTCAGTTCATTCTGCTAACCTATCAATGTCCTGTTTCAGTCAATTACTATCATCCTGACTGTCTGTCCATTCTGCTAAATTATCAATGTCCTGTTTCAGTCAATTATTATCATCCTGACTGTCTGTCCATTCTGCTAAACTATCCATGTCCTGTTTCAGTCATTTACTATCATCCTGACTGTCTATCCATTCTGCTAAACTATCAATGTCCTGTTTCAGTCAATTACTATCATCCTGACTGTCTGTCCATTCTGCAAAACTATCAATGTCCTGTTTCAGTCAATTACTATCATCCTGACTGTCTGTCCATTCTGCTAAATTATCAATGTCCTGTTTCAGTCAATTACTAACATCCTGACTGTCTGTCCATTCTGCTAATCTATCCATGTCCTGTTTCAGTCAATTACTATCATCCAGACTGTCTGTCCATTCTGCTAATCTATCCATGTCCTGTTTCAGTCAATTTCTATCATCCAGACTGTCTGTCCAATCTGCTAATCTATCCATGTCCTGTTTCAGTCAATTACTATCATCCAGACTGTCTGTCCATTCTGCTAAACTATCAATGTCCTGTTTCAGTCAATTACTATCATCCAGACTGTCTGTCCATTCTGCTAATCTATCCATGTTGTGTTTCAGTCAATTACTATCATCCTGAATGTCTGTCCATTCTGCTAAACTATCAATGTCCTGTTTCAGTCAATTACTATCATCCTGACTGTCTGTCCATTCTGCTAAACTATCCATGTCCTGTTTCAGTCAATTACTATCATCCTGACTGTCTCTCCATTCTGCTAATCTATCCATGTCCTGTTTCAGTCAATTACTGTCATCCTGACTGTCTGTCCATTGTGCTAAACTATCAATGTCCTGTTTCAGTCAATTACTATCATCCTGACTGTCTGTCCATTCTGCTAAACTATCCATGTCCTGTTTCAGTCAATTACTATCATCCTGACTGTCTAACCATTCTGCTAAACTATCCATGTCCTGTTTCAGTCAATTACTATCATCCTGACTGTCTGTCCATTCTGCTAAACTATCCATGTCCTGTTTCAGTCAATTACTATCATCCTGACTGTCTGTCCATTCTGCTAAACTATCCATCTCCTGTTTCAGACAATTACTATCATCCTGACTGTCCATTCTGCTAAACTATCCATGTCCTGTTTCAGTCAATTACTATCATCCTGACTGTCTGTCCATTCTGCTAAACTATCAATGTCCTGTTTCAGTCAATTACTATCATCCAGACTTTCTGTCCATTCTGCTAAACTATCCATGTCCTGTTTCAGTCAATTACTATCATCCTGACTGTCTGTCCATTCTGCGAAACTATCCATGTCCTGTTTCAGTCAATTACTATCATCCTGACTGTCTGTCCATTCTGCTAAACTATCCATGTGCTGTTTCAATCAATTACTATCATCCTGACTGTCTGTCCATTCTGCTAAACTATCAATGTCCCGTTTCAGTCAATTACTATCATCCTGACTGTCTGTCCATTCTGCTAAACTATCAATGTCCTGTTTCAGTCAATTACTATCATCCTGACTCTCTGTCCATTCTGCTAAACTATCCATGTCCTGCTTCAGTCAATTACTATATTCCTCACTGTCTGTCCATTCTGCTAAATTATCAATGTCCTGTTTCAGTCAATTACTATCATCCTGAATCTCTATCCATTCTGCTAAACTATCCATGTCCTGTTTCAGTCAATTACTATCATCCTGACTCGCTGTCCATTCTGCTAATCTATCCATGTCCTGTTTCAGTCAATTACTATCATCCAGACTGTCTGTCCATTCTTCTAAACTATCCATGTCCTGTTTCAGTCAATTACTATCATCCTGACTGTCTGTCCATTCTGCTAAACAATCAATGTCCTGTTTCAGTCAATTACTATCATCCTGACTGTCTGTCCATTCTGCTAAACTATCCATGTCCTGTTTCAGTCAATTACTATCATCCTGACTGTCTGTCCATACTGCTAAACTATCAATGTCCTGTTTCAGTCAATTACTATCATCCTGACTGTCTATCCATTCTGCTAACCTATCAATGTCCTGTTTCAGTCAATTACTATCATCCTGACTGTCTGTCCATACTGCTAAACTATCAATGTCCTATTTCAGTCAATTACTATCATCCTGACTCTCTGTCCATTCTGCTAAACTATCAATGTCCTATTTCAGTCAATTACTATCATCCTGACTCTCTGTCCATTCTGCTAAACTATCCATGTCCTGTTTCAGTCAATTACTATCATCCTGACTGTCTATCCATTCTGCTAAACTATCAACGTCCTGTTTCAGTCAATTACTATCATCCTGACTGTCTGTCCATACTGCTAAACTATCAATGTCCTATTTCAGTCAATTACTATCATCCTGACTCTCTGTCCATTCTGCTAACCTATCAATGTCCTGTTTCAGTCAATTACTATCATCCTGACTGTCTGTCCATTCTGCGAAACTATCCATGTCCTGTTGCAGTCAATTACTATCATCCTGACTGTCAGTCCATACTGCTAAACTATCAATGTCCTGTTTCAGTCAATTACTATCATCCTGACTGTCTATCCATTCTGCTAACCTATCAATGTCCTGTTTCAGACAATAACTATCATCCTGACTGTCTGTCCATTCTGCTAAACTATCCAAGTCCTGTTTCAGTCATTTACTATCATCCTGACTGTCTGTCCATTCTGCTAAACTATCCATGTCCTATTTCAGACAATAACTATCATCCTGACTGTCTGTCCATTCTGCTAACCTATCAATGTCCTGTTTCAGTCAATTAATATCATCCTGACTGTCTATCCATTCTGCTAAACTATCCATGTCCTGTTTCAGTCGATTACTATCATCCTGACTGTCTGTCCATTCTGCTAAACTATCAATGTCCTGTTTCAGTCAATTACTATAATCCTGACAGTCAGTTCATTCTGCTAACCTATCAATGTCCTGGTTCAGTCAATTACTATCATCCTGACTGTCTGTCCATTCTGCTAAATTATCAATGTCCTGTTTCAGTCAATTACTATCATCCTGACTGTCTGTCCATTCTGCTAAACTATCCATGTCCTGTTTCAGTCATTTACTATCATCCTGACTGTCTATCCATTCTGCTAAACTATCAA
The DNA here is from genome assembly GCF_036365525.1 of Heterodontus francisci. Taxonomy (NCBI): domain Eukaryota; kingdom Metazoa; phylum Chordata; class Chondrichthyes; order Heterodontiformes; family Heterodontidae; genus Heterodontus; species Heterodontus francisci. The sequence continues at coordinate 202,918 of NW_027140186.1, forward strand.
TGTCCTGTTTCAGTCAATTACTATCATCCTGACTGTCTGTCCATTCTGCTAAACTATCAATGTCCTGTTTCAGTCAATTACTATCATCCTGACTGTCTGTCCATTCTGCTAAATTATCAATGTCCTGTTTCAGTCAATTACTAACATCCTGACTGTCTGTCCATTCTGCTAACCTATCAATGTCCTGTTTCAGTCAATTACTATCATCCTGACTGTCTGTACATTCTGCTAAACTATCCATGTCCTGTTTCAGTCAATTACTATCATCCTGACTGTCTATCCATTCCACTAAACTATCCATGTCTTGTTTCAGTCAATTACTATCATCCTGACTGTCTGTCCATTCTGCTAAACTATCAATGTCCTGTTTCAGTCATTTACTATCATACTGACTGTCTGTCCATTCTGCTAAATTATCAACATCCTGTTTCAGTCAATTACTATCATCCTGACTGTCTTTCTTTTCTGCTAAACTATCAATGTCCTGTTTCAGTCAATTACTATCATCCAGACTTTCTGTCCATTCTGCTAAACTATCCATGTCCTGTTTCAGTCAATTACTATCATCCTGACTGTCTGTCCATTCTGCGAAACTATCCATGTCCTGTTTCAGTCAATTACTATCATCCTGACTGTCTGTCCATTCTGCTAAACTATCCATGTGCTGTTTCAATCAATTACTATCATCCTGACTGTCTGTCCATTCTGCTAAACTATCAATGTCCCGTTTCAGTCAATTACTATCATCCTGACTGTCTGTCCATTCTGCTAAACTATCAATGTCCTGTTTCAGTCAATTACTATCATCCTGACTCTCTGTCCATTCTGCTAAACTATCCATGTCCTGCTTCAGTCAATTACTATATTCCTCACTGTCTGTCCATTCTGCTAAACTATCAATGTCCTGTTTCAGTCAATTACTATCATCCTGAATCTCTATCCATTCTGCTAAACTATCCATGTCCTGTTTCAGTCAATTACTATCATCCTGACTCGCTGTCCATTCTGCTAATCTATCCATGTCCTGTTTCAGTCAATTACTATCATCCAGACTGTCTGTCCATTCTGCTAAATTATCCATGTCCTGTTTCAGTCAATTACTATCATCCTGACTGTCTGTCCATTCTGCTAAACAATCAATGTCCTGTTTCAGTCAATTACTATCATCCTGACTGTCTGTCCATTCTGCTAAACTATCCATGTCCTGTTTCAGTCAATTACTATCATCCTGACTGTCTGTCCATACTGCTAAACTATCAATGTCCTATTTCAGTCAATTACTATCATCCTGACTCTCTGTCCATTCTGCTAAACTATCAATGTCCTATTTCAGTCAATTACTATCATCCTGACTCTCTGTCCATTCTGCTAAACTATCCATGTCCTGTTTCAGTCAATTACTATCATCCTGACTGTCTATCCATTCTGCTAAACTATCAACGTCCTGTTTCAGTCAATTACTATCATCCTGACTGTCTGTCCATACTGCTAAACTATCAATGTCCTATTTCAGTCAATTACTATCATCCTGACTGTCTATCCATTCTGCTAACCTATCAATGTCCTGTTTCAGACAATAACTATCATCCTGACTGTCTGTCCATTCTGCTAAACTATCCAAGTCCTGTTTCAGTCATTTACTATCATCCTGACTGTCTGTCCATTCTGCTAAACTATCCATGTCCTATTTCAGACAATAACTATCATCCTGACTGTCTGTCCATTCTGCTAACCTATCAATGTCCTGTTTCAGTCAATTAATATCATCCTGACTGTCTATCCATTCTGCTAAACTATCCATGTCCTGTTTCAGTCGATTACTATCATCCTGACTGTCTGTCCATTCTGCTAAACTATCAATGTCCTGTTTCAGTCAATTACTATAATCCTGACAGTCAGTTCATTCTGCTAACCTATCAATGTCCTGGTTCAGTCAATTACTATCATCCTGACTGTCTGTCCATTCTGCTAAACTATCAATGTCCTGTTTCAGTCAATTACTATCATCCTGACTGTCTGTCCATTCTGCTAATCTATCCATGTCCTGTTTCAGTCAATTACTATCATCCAGACTGTCTGTCCATTCTGCTAATCTATCCATGTCCTGTTTCAGTCAATTTCTATCATCCAGACTGTCTGTCCAATCTGCTAATCTATCCATGTCCTGTTTCAGTCAATTACTATCATCCAGACTGTCTGTCCATTCTGCTAAACTATCAATGTCCTGTTTCAGTCAATTACTATCATCCTGACTGTCTGTCCATTCTGCCAATTTATCCATGTCGTGTTTCAGTCAATTACTATCATCCTGAATGTCTGTCCATTCTGCTAAACTATCAATGTCCTGTTTCAGTCAATTACTATCATCCTGACTCTCTGTCCATTCTGCTAAACTATCCATGTCCTGTTTCAGTCAATTACTATCATCCTGACTGTCTCTCCATTCTGCTAATCTATCCATGTCCTGTTTCAGTCAATTACTGTCATCCTGACTGTCTGTCCATTGTGCTAAACTATCAATGTCCTATTTCAGACAATAACTATCATCCTGACTGTCTGTCCATTCTGCTAACCTATCAATGTCCTGTTTCAGTCAATTAATATCATCCTGACTGTCTATCCATTCTGCTAAACCATCCATGTCCTGTTTCAGTCGATTACTATCATCCTGACTGTCTGTCCATTCTGCTAAACTATCAATGTCCTGTTTCAGTCAATTACTATCATCCTGACAGTCAGTTCATTCTGCTAACCTATCAATGTCCTGTTTCAGTCAATTACTATCATCCTGACTGTCTGTCCATTCTGCTAAATTATCAATGTCCTGTTTCAGTCAATTACTATCATCCTGACTGTCTGTCCATTCTGCTAAACTATCCATGTCCTGTTTCAGTCATTTACTATCATCCTGACTGTCTATCCATTCTGCTAAACTATCAATGTCCTGTTTCAGTCAATTACTATCATCCTGACTGTCTGTCCATTCTGCAAAACTATCAATGTCCTGTTTCAGTCAATTACTATCATCCTGACTGTCTGTCCATTCTGCTAAATTATCAATGTCCTGTTTCAGTCAATTACTAACATCCTGACTGTCTGTCCATTCTGCTAATCTATCCATGTCCTGTTTCAGTCAATTACTATCATCCAGACTGTCTGTCCATTCTGCTAATCTATCCATGTCCTGTTTCAGTCAATTTCTATCATCCAGACTGTCTGTCCAATCTGCTAATCTATCCATGTCCTGTTTCAGTCAATTACTATCATCCAGACTGTCTGTCCATTCTGCTAAACTATCAATGTCCTGTTTCAGTCAATTACTATCATCCAGACTTTCTGTCCATTCTGCTAAACTATCCATGTCCTGTTTCAGTCAATTACTATCATCCTGACTGTCTGTCCATTCTGCGAAACTATCCATGTCCTGTTTCAGTCAATTACTATCATCCTGACTGTCTGTCCATTCTGCTAAACTATCCATGTGCTGTTTCAATCAATTACTATCATCCTGACTGTCTGTCCATTCTGCTAAACTATCAATGTCCCGTTTCAGTCAATTACTGTCATCCTGACTGTCTGTCCATTCTGCTAAACTATCAATGTCCTGTTTCAGTCAATTACTATCATCCTGACTCTCTGTCCATTCTGCTAAACTATCCATGTCCTGCTTCAGTCAATTACTATATTCCTCACTGTCTGTCCATTCTGCTAAATTATCAATGTCCTGTTTCAGTCAATTACTATCATCCTGAATCTCTATCCATTCTGCTAAACTATCCATGTCCTGTTTCAGTCAATTACTATCATCCTGACTCGCTGTCCATTCTGCTAATCTATCCATGTCCTGTTTCAGTCAATTACTATCATCCAGACTGTCTGTCGATTCTTCTAAACTATCCATGTCCTGTTTCAGTCAATTACTATCATCCTGACTGTCTGTCCATTCTGCTAAACAATCAATGTCCTGTTTCAGTCAATTACTATCATCCTGACTGTCTGTCCATTCTGCTAAACTATCCATGTCCTGTTTCAGTCAATTACTATCATCCTGACTGTCTGTCCATACTGCTAAACTATCAATGTCCTGTTTCAGTCAATTACTATCATCCTGACTGTCTATCCATTCTGCTAACCTATCAATGTCCTGTTTCAGTCAATTACTATCATCCTGACTGTCTGTCCATACTGCTAAACTATCAATGTCCTATTTCAGTCAATTACTATCATCCTGACTCTCTGTCCATTCTGCTAAACTATCAATGTCCTATTTCAGTCAATTACTATCATCCTGACTCTCTGTCCATTCTGCTAAACTATCCATGTCCTGTTTCAGTCAATTACTATCATCCTGACTGTCTATCCATTCTGCTAAACTATCAACGTCCTGTTTCAGTCAATTACTATCATCCTGACTGTCTGTCCATACTGCTAAACTATCAATGTCCTATTTCAGTCAATTACTATCATCCTGACTCTCTGTCCATTCTGCTAACCTATCAATGTCCTGTTTCAGTCAATTACTATCATCCTGACTGTCTGTCCATTCTGCGAAACTATCCATGTCCTGTTGCAGTCAATTACTATCATCCTGACTGTCAGTCCATACTGCTAAACTATCAATGTCCTGTTTCAGTCAATTACTATCATCCTGACTGTCTATCCATTCTGCTAACCTATCAATGTCCTGTTTCAGACAATAACTATCATCCTGACTGTCTGTCCATTCTGCTAAACTATCCAAGTCCTGTTTCAGTCATTTACTATCATCCTGACTGTCTGTCCATTCTGCTAAACTATCCATGTCCTATTTCAGACAATAACTATCATCCTGACTGTCTGTCCATTCTGCTAACCTATCAATGTCCTGTTTCAGTCAATTAATATCATCCTGACTGTCTATCCATTCTGCTAAACTATCCATGTCCTGTTTCAGTCGATTACTATCATCCTGACTGTCTGTCCATTCTGCTAAACTATCAATGTCCTGTTTCAGTCAATTACTATAATCCTGACAGTCAGTTCATTCTGCTAACCTATCAATGTCCTGGTTCAGTCAATTACTATCATCCTGACTGTCTGTCCATTCTGCTAAATTATCAATGTCCTGTTTCAGTCAATTACTATCATCCTGACTGTCTGTCCATTCTGCTAACCTATCAATGTCCTGTTTCAGTCAATTACTATCATCCTGACTGTCTGTACATTCTGCTAAACTATCCATGTCCTGTTTCAGTCAATTACTATCATCCTGACTGTCTATCCATTCCACTAAACTATCCATGTCTTGTTTCAGTCAATTACTATCATCCTGACTGTCTGTCCATTCTGCTAAACTATCAATGTCCTGTTTCAGTCATTTACTATCATCCTGACTGTCTGTCCATTCTGCTAAATTATCAACATCCTGTTTCAGTCAATTACTATCATCCTGACTGTCTTTCTTTTCTGCTAAACTATCCATGTCCTGTTTCAGTCAATTACTATCATCCTGACTGTCTGTCCATTCTGCTAAACTATCAATGTCCTGTTTCAGTCAATTACTATCATCCAGACTTTCTGTCCATTCTGCTAAACTATCCATGTCCTGTTTCAGTCAATTACTATCATCCTGACTGTCTGTCCATTCTGCGAAACTATCCATGTCCTGTTTCAGTCAATTACTATCATCCTGACTGTCTGTCCATTCTGCTAAACTATCCATGTGCTGTTTCAATCAATTACTATCATCCTGACTGTCTGTCCATTCTGCTAAACTATCAATGTCCCGTTTCAGTCAATTACTATCATCCTGACTGTCTGTCCATTCTGCTAAACTATCAATGTCCTGTTTCAGTCAATTACTATCATCCTGACTCTCTGTCCATTCTGCTAAACTATCCATGTCCTGCTTCAGTCAATTACTATATTCCTCACTGTCTGTCCATTCTGCTAAACTATCAATGTCCTGTTTCAGTCAATTACTATCATCCTGAATCTCTATCCATTCTGCTAAACTATCCATGTCCTGTTTCAGTCAATTACTATCATCCTGACTCGCTGTCCATTCTGCTAATCTATCCATGTCCTGTTTCAGTCAATTACTATCATCCAGACTGTCTGTCCATTCTGCTAAATTATCCATGTCCTGTTTCAGTCAATTACTATCATCCTGACTGTCTGTCCATTCTGCTAAACAATCAATGTCCTGTTTCAGTCAATTACTATCATCCTGACTGTCTGTCCATTCTGCTAAACTATCCATGTCCTGTTTCAGTCAATTACTATCATCCTGACTGTCTGTCCATACTGCTAAACTATCAATGTCCTATTTCAGTCAATTACTATCATCCTGACTCTCTGTCCATTCTGCTAAACTATCAATGTCCTATTTCAGTCAATTACTATCATCCTGACTCTCTGTCCATTCTGCTAAACTATCCATGTCCTGTTTCAGTCAATTACTATCATCCTGACTGTCTATCCATTCTGCTAAACTATCAACGTCCTGTTTCAGTCAATTACTATCATCCTGACTGTCTGTCCATACTGCTAAACTATCAATGTCCTATTTCAGTCAATTACTATCATCCTGACTGTCTATCCATTCTGCTAACCTATCAATGTCCTGTTTCAGACAATAACTATCATCCTGACTGTCTGTCCATTCTGCTAAACTATCCAAGTCCTGTTTCAGTCATTTACTATCATCCTGACTGTCTGTCCATTCTGCTAAACTATCCATGTCCTATTTCAGACAATAACTATCATCCTGACTGTCTGTCCATTCTGCTAACCTATCAATGTCCTGTTTCAGTCAATTAATATCATCCTGACTGTCTATCCATTCTGCTAAACTATCCATGTCCTGTTTCAGTCGATTACTATCATCCTGACTGTCTGTCCATTCTGCTAAACTATCAATGTCCTGTTTCAGTCAATTACTATAATCCTGACAGTCAGTTCATTCTGCTAACCTATCAATGTCCTGGTTCAGTCAATTACTATCATCCTGACTGTCTGTCCATTCTGCTAAATTATCAATGTCCTGTTTCAGTCAATTACTATCATCCTGACTGTCTGTCCATTCTGCTAAACTATCCATGTCCTGTTTCAGTCATTTACGATCATCCTGACTGTCTATCCATTCTGCTAAACTATCAATGTCCTGTTTCAGTCAATTACTATCATCCTGACTGTCTGTCCATTCTGCTAAACTATCAATGTCCTGTTTCAGTCAATTACTATCATCCTGACTGTCTGTCCATTCTGCAAAATTATCAATGTCCTGTTTCAGTCAATTACTAACATCCTGACTGTCTGTCCATTCTGCTAACCTATCAATGTCCTGTTTCAGTCAATTACTATCATCCTGACTGTCTGTACATTCTGCTAAACTATCCATGTCCTGTTTCAGTCAATTGCTATCATCCTGACTGTCTATCCATTCCACTAAACTATCCATGTCTTGTTTCAGTCAATTACTATCATCCTGACTGTCTGTCCATTCTGCTAAACTATCAATGTCCTGTTTCAGTCATTTACTATCATCCTGACTGTCTGTCCATTCTGCTAAATTATCAACATCCTGTTTCAGTCAATTACTATCATCCTGACTGTCTTTCTTTTCTGCTAAACTATCCATGTCCTGTTTCAGTCAATTACTATCATCCTGACTGTCTGTCCATTCTGCTAAATTATCAATATCCTGTTTCAGTCAATTACTATCATCCTGACTGTCTGTCCATTCTGCTAAATTATCCATGTCCTGTTTCAGTCAATTACTATCATCCTGACTGTCTATCCATTCTGCTGAACTATCAATGTCCTGTTTCAGTCAATTACTATCATCCTGACTGTCTGTCCATTCTGCTAAACTATCAATGTCCTATTTCAGACAATAACTATCATCCTGACTGTCTGTCCATTCTGCTAAATTATCCATGTCCTGTTTCAGTCATTGACTATCATCCAGACTGTCTGTCCATTCTGCTAAATTATCCATGTCCTGTTTCAGTCGATTACTATCATCCTGACTGTCTGTCCATTCTGCTAAACTATCAATGTCCTATTTCAGTCAATTACTATCATCCTGACTCTCTGTCCATTCTGCTAAACTATCCATGTCCTGTTTCAGTCAATTACTATCATCCTGACTGTCTGTCCATTCTGCTAAACTATCAATGTCCCGTTTCAGTCAATTACTATCATCCTGACTGTCTGTCCATTCTGCTATACTATCAATGTCCTGTTTCAGTCAATTACTATCATCCTGACTCTCTGTCCATTCTGCTAAACTATCCATGTCCTGTTTCAGTCAATTACTATATTCCTCACTGTCTGTCCATTCTGCTAAACTATCCATGTCCTGTTTCAGTCAATTACTATCATCCTGACTCGCTGTCCATTCTGCTAATCTATCCATGTCCTGTTTCAGTCAATTACTATCAGCCAGACTGTCTGTCCATTCTGCCAAACTATCCATGTCCTGTTTCAGTCAATTACTATCATCCTGACTGTCTGTCCATTCTGCTAAACAATCAATGTCCTGTTTCAGTCAATTACTATCATCCTGACTGTCTGTACATACTGCTAAACTATCAATGTCCTATTTCAGTCAATTACTATCATCCTGACTCTGTCCATTCTGCTAAACTATCCATGTCCTGTTTCAGTCAATTACCATCATCCTGACTGTCTGTCCATTCTGCTAAATTATCAATGTCCTGTTTCAGTCAATTACTATCATCCTGACTGTCTGTCCATTCTGCTAAACTATCCATGTCCTGTTTCAGTCATTTACTATCATCCTGACTGTCTATCCATTCTGCTAAACTATCAATGTCCTGTTTCTGTCAATTACTATCATCCTGACTGTCTGTCCATTCTGCTAAACTATCAATGTCCTGTTTCAGTCAATTACTAACATCCTGACTCTCTGTCCATTCTGCTAAACTATCAATGTCCTGTTTCAGTCAATTACTATCATCCTGACTCTCTGTCCATTCTGCTAACCTATCAATGTCCTATTTCAGTCAATTTCTATCATCCTGACTGTCTATCCATTCTACTAAACTATCCATGTCCTGTTTCAGTCAATTACTATCATCCTGACTGTCTGTCCATTCTGCTAAACTATCAATGTCCTGTTTCAGTCAATTACTATCATCCTGACTGTCTCTCCATTCTGCTAAACTATCCAAGTCCTGTTTCAGTCAATTAATATCATCCTGACTGTCTGTCCATTCTGCTAAACTATCAATGTCCTGTTTCAGTCAATTACTATCATCCTGACTGTCTCTCCATTCTGCTAAACTATCAAAGTCCTGTTTCAGTCAATTACTATCATCCTGACTGTCTGTCCATTCTGCTAAATTATCAATATCCTGTTTCAGTCAATTACTATCATCCTGACTGTCTTTCTTTTCTGCTAAACTATCCATGTCCTGTTTCAGTCAATTACTATCATCCTGACTGTCTGTCCATTCTGCTAAATTATCAATATCCTGTTTCAGTCAATTACTATCATCCTGACTGTCTGTCCATTCTGCTCAACTAACAATGTCCTGTTTCAGTCAATTACTATCATCCTGACTGTCTGTCCATGCTGCTAAACTATCAATGTCCTGTTTCAGTCAATTACTATCATCCTGACTGTCTATCCATTCTGCTGAACAATCCATGTCCTGTTTCAGTCAATTACTATCATCCTGACTGTCTGTCCATTCTGCTAAATTATCCATGTCCTGTTTCAGTCATTTACTATCATCCTGACTGTCTGTCCATTCTGCTAAACTATCAATGTCCTATTTCAGACAATAACTATCTTCCTGACTGTCTGTCCAGTCTGCTAAATTATCCATGTCCTGTTTCAGTCATTTACTATCGTCCTGACTGTCTGTCCATTCTTCTAAACTATCAATGTCCTGCTTCAGTCAATTACTATCATCCTGACTCTCTGTCCATTCTGCTAAACTATCAATGTCCTGTTTCAGTCAATTACTATCATCCTGACTGTCTGTCCATTCTGCTAAACTATCAATGTCCTGTTTCAGTCTATTACTATCATCCTGACTCTCTGTCCATTCTGCTAAACTATCCATGTCCTGTTTCAGTCAATTACTATCATCCTGACTGTCTGTCCATTCTGCTAAACTATCAATGTCCCGTTTCAGTCAATTACTATCATCCTGACTGTCTGTCCATTCTGCTAAGCTATCAATGTCCTGTTTCAGTCAATTACTATCATCCTGACTCTCTGTCCATTCTGCTAAACTATCCATGTCCTGTTTCAGTCAATTACTATATTCCTCACTGTCTGTCCATTCTGCTAAACTATCCATGTCCTGTTTCAGTCAATTACTATCATCCTGACTCGCTGTCCATTCTGCTAATCTATCCATGTCCTGTTTCAGTCAATTACTATCATCCAGACTGTCTGTCCATTCTGCTAAGCTATCCATGTCCTGTTTCAGTCAATTAATATCATCCTGACTGTCTGTCCATTCTGCTAAACAATCAATGTCCTGTTTCAGTCAATTACTATCATCCTGACTGTCTGTCCATACTGCTAACCTATCAATGTCCTATTTCAGTCAATTACTATCATCCTGACTCTGTCCATTCTGCTAAACTATCCATGTCCTGTTTCAGTCAATTACTATCATCCTGACTGTCTGTCCATTCTGCTAAACTATCAATGTCCTGTTTCAGTCAATTACTATCATCCTGACTGTCTGTCCATTCTGCTAAGCTATCAATGTCCTGTTTCAGTCAATTACTATCATCCTGACTGTCTCTCCATTCTGCTAAACTATCCAAGTCCTGTTTCAGTCAATTACTATCATCCTGACTGTCTGTCCATTCTGCTAAATTATCCATGTCCTGTTTCAGTCATTTACTATCATTCTGACTGTCTGTCCATTCTGCTAAACTATCAATGTCCTGCTTCAGTCAATTACTATCATCCTGACTGTCTGTCCATTCTGCTAAACTATCAATGTCCTGTTTCAGTCTATTACTATCATCCTGACTCTCTGTCCATTCTGCTAAATTATCCATGTCCTGTTTCAGTCAATTACTATCATCCTGACTGTCTATCCATTCTGCTAAACTATCAATGTCCTGTTTCAGTCAATTACTATCATCCTGACTGTCTCTCCATTCTGCTAAACTATCCAAGTCCTGTTTCAGTCAATTACTATCATCCTGACTGTCTGTCCATTCTGCTAAATTATCAATATACTGTTTCAGTCAATTACTATCATCCTGACTGTCTTTCTTTTCTTCTAAACTATCCATGTCCTGTTTCAGTCAATTACTATCATCCTGACTGTCTGTCCATGCTGCTAAACTAACAATGTCCTGTTTCAGTCAATTACTATCATCCTGACTGTCTATCCATTCTGCTGAACTATCCATGTCCTGTTTCAGTCAATTACTATCATCCTGACTGTCTGTCCATTCTGCTAAATTATCCATGTCCTGTTTCAGTCATTTACTATCATCCTGACTGTCTGTCCATTCTGCTAAACTATCAATGTCCTATTTCAGACAATAACTATCATCCTGACTGTCTGTCCATTCTGCTAAATTATCCATGTCCTGTTTCAGTCATTTACTATCATCCTGACTGTCTGTCCATTCTGCTAAACTATCAATGTCCTGCTTCAGTCAATTACTGTCATCCTGACTCTCTGTCCATTCTGCTAAACTATCAATGTCCTGTTTCAGTCAATTACTATCATCCTGACTGTCTGTCCATTCTGCTAAACTATCAATGTCCTGTTTCAGTATATTACTATCATCCTGACTCTCTGTCCATTCTGCTAAATTATCCATGTCCTGTTTCAGTCAATTACTATCATCCTGACTGTCTGTCCATTCTGCTATACTATCAATGTCCTGTTTCAGTCAATTACTATCATCCTGACTGTCTGTCCATTCTGCTATACTATCAATGTCCTGTTTCAGTCAATTGCTATCATCCTGACTGTCTATCCATTCTGCTAAACTATCCATGTGCTGTTTCAATCAATTACTATCATCCTGACTGTCTGTCCATTCTGCTATACTATCAATGTCCTGTTTCAGTCAATTGCTATCATCCTGACTGTCTATCCATTCTGCTAAACTATCCATGTGCTGTTTCAATCAATTACTATCATCCTGACTGTCTGTCCATTCTGCTATACTATCAATGTCCTGTTTCAGTCAATTGCTATCATCCTGACTGTCTGTCCATTCTGCTAAACTATCCATGTGCTGTTTCAGTCAATTACTATCATCCTGACTGTCTGTCCATTCTGCTGAACTATCCATGTCCTGTTTCAGTCAATTACTATCATCCTGACTGTCTGTCCATTCTGCTAAACTATCAATCTCCTGTTTCAGTCAATTACTATCATCCAGACTGTCTGTCCATTCTGCTATACTATCAATGTCCTGTTTCAGTCAATTACTATCATCCAGACTGTCTGTCCATTCTGCTAAACTATCAATGTCCCCTTTCAGTCAATTACTATCATCCTGACTCTCTGTCCATTCTGCTAAACTATCAATGTCCTGTTTCAGTCAATTACTATCATCCTGACTCTCTGTCCATTCTGCTAAACTATCCATGTCCTGTTTCAGTCAATTACTATATTCCTCACTGTCTGTCCATTCTGCTAAACTATCCATGTCCTGTTTCAGTCAATTACTATCATCCTGACTCGCTGTCCATTCTGCTAATCTATCCATGTCCTGTTTCAGTCAATTACTATCATCCAGACTGTCTGTCCATTCTGCTAAACTATCCATGTCCTGTTTCAGTCAATTACTATCATCCTGACTGTCTGTCCATTCTGCTAAACAATCAATGTCCTGTTTCAGTCAATTACTATCATCCTGACTGTCTGTCCATACTGCTAAACTATCAATGTCCTATTTCAGTCAATTACTATCATCCTGAATCTCTGTCCATTCTGCTAAACTATCCATGTCCTGTTTCAGTCAATTACTATCATCCTGACTGTCTGTCCATTCTGCTAAACTATCAATGTCCCGTTTCAGTCAATTACTATCATCCTGACTGTCTGTCCATTCTGCTAAACTATCCATGTCCTGTTTCAGTCAATTACTATCATCCTGACTGTCTGTCCATTCTGCTGAACAATCAATGTCCTGTTTCAGTCAATTACTATCATCCTGACTGTCTGTCCATACTGCTAAACTATCAATGTCCTATTTCAGTCAATTACTATCATCCTGCCTCTCTGTCCATTCTGCTAAACTATCCATGTCCTGTTTCAGTCAATTACTATCATCCTGACTGTCTGTCCATTCTGCTAAACTATCAATGTCCCGTTTCAGTCAATTACTATCATCCTGACTGTCTGTCCATTCTGCTAAACTATCAATGTCCTGTTTCAGTCAATTACTATCATCCTGACTCTCTGTCCATTCTGCTAAACTATCCATGTCCTGTTTCAGTCAATTACTATATTCCTCACTGTCTGTCCATTCTGCTAAACTATCAATGTCCTGTTTCAGTCAATTACTATCATCCAGACTGTCTGTCCATTCTGCTAAACTATCCATGTCCTGTTTCAGTCAATTACTATCATCCTGACTCTCTGTCCATTCTGCTAAACTATCCATGTCCTGTTTCAGTCAATTACTATATTCCTCACTGTCTGTCCATTCTGCTAAACTATCAATGTCCTGTTTCAGTCAATTACTATCATCCAGACTGTCTGTCCATTCTGCTAAACTATCCATGTCCTGTTTCAGTCAATTACTATCATCCTGACTGTCTGTCCATTCTGCTAAACTATCCATGTCCTGTTTCAGTCAATTACTATCATCCTGACTGTCTGTCCATTCTGCTAAACAATCAATGTCCTGTTTCAGTCAATTACTATCATCCCGACTGTCTGTCCATACTGCTAAACTATCAATGTCCTATTTCAGTCAATTACTATCATCCTGACTCTCTGTCCATTCTGCTAAACTATCCATGTCCTGTTTCAGTCAATTACTATATTCCTCACTGTCTGTCCATTCTGCTAAACTATCAATGTCCTGTTTCAGTCAATTACTATCATCCAGACTGTCTGTCCATTCTGCTAAACTATCCATGTCCTGTTTCAGTCAATTACTATCATCCTGACTGTCTGTCCATTCTGCTAAACTATCCATGTCCTGTTTCAGTCAATTACTATCATCCTGACTGTCTGTCCATTCTGCTAAACAATCAATGTCCTGTTTCAGTCAATTACTATCATCCTGACTGTCTGTCCATACTGCTAAACTATCAATGTCCTATTTCAGTCAATTACTATCATCCTGACTCTCTGTCCATTCTGCTAAACTATCAATGTCCTGTTTCAGTCAATTACTATCATCCTGACTGTCTATCCATTCTGCTCACCTATCAATGTCATGTTTCAGTCAATTACTATCATCCTGACTGTCTGTCCATTCTGCTAAACTATCAATGTCCTATTTCAGACAATAACTATCATCCTGACTGTCTGTCCATTCTGCTAAACTATCCAAGTCCTGTTTCAGTCATTTACTATCATCCTGACTGTCTGTCCATTCTGCTAAACTATCCATGTCCTATTTCAGACAAGAACTATCATCCTGACTGTCTGTCCATTCTGCTAACCTATCAATGACCTGTTTCAGTCAATTAATATCATCCTGACTGTCTATCCATTCTGCTAAACTATCAATGTCCTGTTTCAGTCAATTACTATCATCCTGACAGTCTGTCCATTCTGCTAAATTATCAATGTCCTGTTTCAGTCAATTACTATCATCCTGACTGTCTGTCCATTCTGCTAAACTATCCATGTCCTGTTTCAGTCATTTACTATCATCCTGAATGTCTGTCCATTCTGCTAAACTATCAATGTCCTGTTTCAGTCAATTACTAACATCCTGACTCTCTGTCCATTCTGCTAAACTATCAATGTCCTGTTTCAGTCAATTACTATCATCCTGACTCTCTGTCCATTCTGCTAACCTATCAATGTCCTATTTCAGTCAATTACTATCATCCTGACTGTCTATCCATTCTACTAAACTATCCATGTCCTGTTTCAGTCAATTACTATCATCCTGACTGTCTGTCCATTCTGCTAAACTATCAATGTCCTGTTTCAGTCAATTACTATCATCCTGACTGTCTCTCCATTCTGCTAAACTATCCAAGTCCTGTTTCAGTCAATTACTATCATCCTGACTGTCTGTCCATTTTGCTAAACTATCAATGTCCTGTTTCAGTCAATTACTATCATCCTGACTCTCTGTCCATTCTGCTAAACTATCCAAGTCCTGTTTCAGTCAATTACTATCATCCTGACTGTCTGTCCATTCTGCTAAATTATCCATGTCCTGTTTCAGTCATTTACTATCATCCTGACTGTCTGTCCATTCTGCTAAACTATCAATGTCCTGCTTCAGTCAATTACTATCATCCTGACTCTCTGTCCATTCTGCTAAACTATCAAAGTCCTGTTTCAGTCTATTACTATCACCTGACTCTCTGTCCATTCTGCTAAATTATCCATGTCCTGTTTCAGTCAATTACTATCATCCTGACTGTCTATCCATTCTGCTAAACTATCAATGTCCTGTTTCAGTCAATTACTATCATCCTGACTGTCTCACCATTCTGCTAAACTATCCAAGTCCTGTTTCAGTCAATTACTATCATCCTGACTGTCTGTCCATTCTGCTAAATTATCAATATCCTGTTTCAGTCAATTACTATCATCCTGACTGTCTTTCTTTTCTTCTAAACTATCCATGTCCTGTTTCAGTCAATTACTATCATCCTGACTGTCTGTCCATGCTGCTAAACTAACTATGTCCTGTTTCAGTCAATTACTATCATCCTGACTGTCTATCCATTCTGCTGAACTATCCATGTCCTGTTTCAGTCAATTACTATCATCCTGACTGTCTGTCCATTCTGCTTAATTATCCATGTCCTGTTTCAGTCATTTACTATCATCCTGACTGTCTGTCCATTCTGCTAAACTATCAATGTCCTATTTCAGACAATAACTATCATCCTGACTGTCTGTCCATTCTGCTAAATTATCCATGTCCTGTTTCAGTCATTTACTATCATCCTGACTGTCTGTCCATTCTGCTAAACTATCAATGTCCTGCTTCAGTCAATTACTATCATCCTGACTCTCTGTCCATTCTGCTAAACTATCAATGTCCTGTTTCAGTCAATTACTATCATCCTGACTGTCTGTCCATTCTGCTAAACTATCAATGTCCTGTTTCAGTCTATTACTATCATCCTGACTCTCTGTCCATTCTGCTAAATTATCCATGTCCTGTTTCAGTCAATTACTTTCATCCTGACTGTCTGTCCATTCTGCTATACTATCAATGTCCTGTTTCAGTCAATTACTATCATCCTGACTGTCTGTCCATTCTGCTAAACTATCAATGTCCTATTTCAGACAATAACTATCATCCTGACTGTCTGTCCATTCTGCTAACCTATCAATGACCTGTTTCAGTCAATTAATATCATCCTGACTGTCTATCCATTCTGCTAAACTATCCATGTCCTGTTTCAGTCAATTACTATCATCCTGACTGTCTGTCCATTCTGCTAAACTATCAATGTCCTGTTTCAGTCAATTACTATCATCCTGACTGTCAGTCCATTCTGCTAACCTATCAATGTCTTGTTTCAGTCAATTTCTATCATCCTGACTGTCTGTCCATTCTGCTAAATTATCAATGTTCTGTTTCAGTCAATTACTATCATCCTGACTGTCTGTCCATTCTGCTAAACTATCCATGTCCTGTTTCAGTCATTTACTATCATCCTGACTGTCTATCCATTCTGCTAAACTATCAATGTCCTGTTTCAGTCAATTACAATCATCCTGACTGTCTGTCCATTCTGCTAAACTATCAATGTCCTGTTTCAGTCAATTACTAACATCCTGACTCTCTGTCCATTCTGCTAAACTATCAATGTCCTGTTTCAGTCAATTACTATCATCCTGACTCTCTGTCCATTCTGCTAAACTATCAATGTCCTGTTTCAGTCAATTACTATCATCCTGACAGTCTGTCCATTCTGCTAAACTATCAATGTCCTGTTTCAGTCTATTACTATCATCCTGACTCTCTGTCCATTCTGCTAAATTATCCATGTCCTGTTTCAGTCAATTACTATCATCCTGACTGTCTATCCATTCTGCTAAACTATCAATGTCCTGTTTCAGTCAATTACTATCATCCTGACTGTCTCACCATTCTGCTAAACTATCCAAGTCCTGTTTCAGTCAATTACTATCATCCTGACTGTCTGTCCATTCTGCTAAATTATCAATATCCTGTTTCAGTCAATTACTATCATCCTGACTGTCTTTCTTTTCTTCTAAACTATCCATGTCCTGTTTCAGTCAATTACTATCATCCTGACTGTCTGTCCATGCTGCTAAACTAACAATGTCCTGTTTCAGTCAATTACTATCATCCTGACTGTCTATCCATTCTGCTGAACTATCCATGTCCTGTTTCAGTCAATTACTATCATCCTGACTGTCTGTCCATTCTGCTTAATTATCCATGTCCTGTTTCAGTCATTTACTATCATCCTGACTGTCTGTCCATTCTGCTAAACTATCAATGTCCTATTTCAGACAATAACTATCATCCTGACTGTCTGTCCATTCTGCTAAATTATCCATGTCCTGTTTCAGTCAATTACTATCATCCTGACTCTCTGTCCATTCTGCTAAACTATCAATGTCCTGTTTCAGTCAATTACTATCATCCTGACTGTCTGTCCATTCTGCTAAACTATCAATGTCCTGTTTCAGTCTATTACTATCATCCTGACTCTCTGTCCATTCTGCTAAATTATCCATGTCCTGTTTCAGTCAATTACTATCATCCTGACTGTCTGTCCATTCAGCTATACTATCAATGTCCTGTTTCAGTCAATTACTATCATCCTGACTGTCTGTCCATTCTGCTATACTATCAATGTCCTGTTTCAGTCAATTGCTATCATCCTGACTGTCTATCCATTCTGCTAAACTATCCATGTGCTGTTTCAATCAATTACTATCATCCTGACTGTCTGTCCATTCTGCTATACTATCAATGTCCTGTTTCAGTCAATTGCTATCATCCTGACTGTCTATCCATTCTGCTAAACTATCCATGTGCTGTTTCAATCAATTACTATCATCCTGACTGTCTGTCCATTCTGCTATACTATCAATGTCCTGTTTCAGTCAATTGCTATCATCCTGACTGTCTGTCCATTCTGCTAAACTATCCATGTCCTGTTTCAGTCAATTACTATCATCCTGACTGTCTGTCCATTCTGCTAAACTATCAATGTCCTGTTTCAGTCAATTACTATCATCCTGACTGTCTGTCCATTCTGCTAAACTATCAATCTCCTGTTTCAGTCAATTACTATCATCCAGACTGTCTGTCCATTCTGCTATACTATCAATGTCCTGTTTCAGTCAATTCCTATCATCCTGACTGTCTGTCCATTCTGCTAAACTATCCATGTGCTGTTTCAATCAATTACTATCATCCTGACTGTCTGTCCATTCTGCTAAACTATCAATGTCCCCTTTCAGTCAATTACTATCATCCTGACTCTCTGTCCATTCTGCTAAACTATCCATGTCCTGTTTCAGTCAATTACTATATTCCTCACTGTCTGTCCATTCTGCTAAACTATCCATGTCCTGTTTCAGTCAATTACTATCATCCTGACTCGCTGTCCATTCTGCTAATCTATCCATGTCCTGTTTCAGTCAATTACTATCATCCAGACTGTCTGTCCATTCTGCTAAACTATCCATGTCCTGTTTCAGTCAATTACTATCATCCTGACTGTCTGTCCATTCTGCTAAACAATCAATGTCCTGTTTCAGTCAATTACTATCATCCTGACTGTCTGTCCATACTGCTAAACTATCAATGTCCTATTTCAGTCAATTACTATCATCCTGACTCTCTGTCCATTCTGCTAAACTATCCATGTCCTGTTTGAGTCAATTACTATCATCCTGACTGTCTGTCCATTCTGCTAAACTATCAATGTCCCGTTTCAGTCAATTACTATCATCCTGACTGTCTGTCCATTCTGCTAAACTATCCATGTCCTGTTTCAGTCAATTACTATCATCCTGACTGTCTGTCCATTCTGCTAAACAATCAATGTCCTGTTTCAGTCAATTACTATCATCCTGACTGTCTGTCCATACTGCTAAACTATCAATGTCCTATTTCAGTCAATTACTATCATCCTGACTCTCTGTCCATTCTGCTAAACTATCCATGTCCTGTTTAAGTCAATTACTATCATCCTGACTGTCTGTCCATTCTGCTAAACTATCAATGTCCCGTTTCAGTCAATTACTATCATCCTGACTGTCTGTCCATTCTGCTAAACTATCAATGTCCTGTTTCAGTCAATTACTATCATCCTGACTCTCTGTCCATTCTGCTAAACTATCCATGTCCTGTTTCAGTCAATTGCTATATTCCTCACTGTCTGTCCATTCTGCTAAACTATCAATGTCCTGTTTCAGTCAATTACTATCATCCAGACTGTCTGTCCATTCAGCTAAACTATCCATGTCCTGTTTCAGTCAATTACTATCATCCTGACTGTCTGTCCATTCTGCTAAACTATCCATGTCATGTTTCAGTCAATTACTATCATCCTGACTGTCTGTCCATTCTGCTAAACAATCAATGTCCTGTTTCAGTCAATTACTATCATCCTGACTGTCTGTCCATACTGCTAAACTATCAATGTCCTATTTCAGTCAATTACTATCATCCTGACTCTCTGTCCATTCTGCTAAACTATCAATGTCCTGTTTCAGTCAATTACTATCATCCTGACTGTCTATCCATTCTGCTCACCTATCAATGTCATGTTTCAGTCAATTACTATCATCCTGACTGTCTGTCCATTCTGCTAAACTATCAATGTCCTATTTCAGACAATAACTATCATCCTGACTCTCTGTCCATTCTGCTAAACTATCCAAGTCCTGTTTCAGTCATTTACTATCATCCTGACTGTCTGTCCATTCTGCTAAACTATCCATGTCCTATTTCAGACAATAACTATCATCCTGACTGTCTGTCCATTCTGCTAACCTATCAATGTCCTGTTTCAGTCAATTAATATCATCCTGACTGTCTATCCATTCTGCTAAACTATCCATGTCCTGTTTCAGTCAATTACTAACATCCTGACTGTCTGTCCATTCTGCTAAACTATCAATGTCCTGTTTCAGTCAATTACTATCATCCTGACTGTCAGTCCATTCTGCTAACCTATCAATGTCCTGTTTCAGTCAATTTCTATCATCCTGACTGTCTGTCCATTCTGCTAAATTATCAATGTTCTGTTTCAGTCAATTACTATCATCCTGACTGTCTGTCCATTCTGCTAAACTATCAATGTCCTGTTTCACTGATTTACTATCATCCTGACTGTCTATCCATTCTGCTAAACTATCAATGTCCTGTTTCAGTCAATTACAATCATCCTGACTGTCTGTCCATTCTGCTAAACTATCAATGTCCTGTTTCAGTCAATTACTAACATCCTGACTCTCTGTCCATTCTGCTAAACTATCAATGTCCTGTTTCAGTCAATTACTATCATCCTGACTCTGTCCATTCTGCTAAACTATCCATGTCCTGTTTCAGTCAATTACTATCATCCTGACTGTCTATCCATTCTACTAAACTATCCATGTCCTGTTTCAGTCAATTACTATCATCCTGACTGTCTGTCCATTCTGCTAAACTATCAATGTCCTGTTTCAGTCAATTACTATCATCCTGACTGTCTGTCCATTCTGCTAAACTATCAATGTCCTGTTTCAGTCAATTACTATCATCCTGACTCTGTCCATTCTGCTAAACTATCCATGTCCTGTTTCAGTCAATTACTATCATCCTGACTGTCTATCCATTCTACTAAACTATCCAAGTCCTGTTTCAGTCATTTACTATCATCCTGACTGTCTGTCCATTCTGCTAAATTATCAATATCCTGTTTCAGTCAATTACTATCATCCTGACTGTCTTTCTTTTCTGCTAAACGATCCATGTCCTGTTTCAGTCAATTACTATCATCCTGACTGTCTGTCCATTCTGCTAAACAATCAATGTCCTGTTTCAGTCAATTACTATCATCCTGACTGTCTGTCCATACTGCTAAACTATCAATGTCCTATTTCAGTCAATTACTATCATCCTGACTCTCTGTCCATTCTGCTAAACTATCCATGTCCTGTTTCAGTCAATTACTATCATCCTGACTCTCTGTCCATTCTGCTAAACTATCAATGTCCTGTTTCAGTCAATTACTATCATCCTGACTGTCTGTCCATTCTGCTAAACTATCAATGTCCCGTTTCAGTCAATTACTATCATCCTGACTCTCTGTCCATTCTGCTAACCTATCCATGTCCTGTTTCAGTCAATTACTATATTCCTCACTGTCTGTCCATTCTGCTAAACTATCCATGTCCTGTTTCAGTCAATTACTATCATCCTGACTGTCTGTCCATTCTGCTAAACAATCAATGTCCTGTTTCAGTCAATTACTATCATCCTGACTGTCTGTCCATACTGCTAAACTATCCATGTCCTGTTTCAGTCAATTACTATCATCCTGACTGTCTATCCATTCTACTAAACTATCCATGTCCTGTTTCAGTCAATTACTATCATCCTGACTGTCTGTCCATTCTGCTAAACTATCAATGTCCTGTTTCAGTCAATTACTATCATCCTGACTGTCTCTCCATTCTGCTAAACTATCCATGTCCTGTTTCAGTCATTTACTGTCATCCTGACTGTCTGTCCATTCTGCTAAATTATCAATATCCTGTTTCAGTCAATTACTATCATCCTGACTGTCTTTCTTTTCTGCTAAACGATCCATGTCCCGTTTCAGTCAATTACTATCATCCTGACTGTCTGTCCATTCTGCGAAATTATCAATATCCTGTTTCAGTCAATTACTATCATCCTGACTGTCTGTCCATTCTGCTAAACAATCAATGTCCTGTTTCAGTCAATTACTATCATCCTGACTGTCTGTCCATACTGCTAAACTATCAATGTCCTATTTCAGTCAATTACTATCATCCTGACTCTCTGTCCATTCTGCTAAACTATCCATGTCCTGTTTCAGTCAATTACTATCATCCTGACTGTCTGTCCATTCTGCTAAACTATCCATGTCCTGTTTCAGTCAATTACTATCATCCTGACTGTCTGTCCATTCTGCTAAACTATCAATGTCCCGTTTCAGTCAATTACTATCATCCTGACTGTCTGCCCATTCTGCTAAACTATCCATGTCCTGTTTCAGTCAATTACTATCATCCTGACTGTCTGTCCATTCTGCTAAACAATCAATGTCCGGTTTCAGTCAATTACGATCATCCTGACTGTCTGTCCATTCTGCTAAACTATCAATGTCCTGTTTCAGTCAATTACTATCATCCTGACTCTCTGTCCATTCTGCTAAACTATCCATGTCCTGTTTCAGTCAATTACTATATTCCTCACTGTCTGTCCATTCTGCTAAACTATCAATGTCCTGTTTCAGTCAATTACTATCATCCAGACTGTCTGTCCATTCTGCTAAACTATCCATGTCCTGTTTCAGTCAATTACTATCATCCTGACTGTCTGTCCATTCTGCTAAACTATCCATGTCCTGTTTCAGTCAATTACTATCATCCTGAATGTCTGTCCATTCTGCTAAACAATCAATGTCCTGTTTCAGTCAATTACTATCATCCTGACTGTCTTTCTTTTCTGCTAAACTATCCATGTCCTGTTTCAGTCAATTACTATAATCCTGACTGTCTGTCCATTCTGCTAAATTATCAATATCCTGTTTCAGTCAATTACTATCATCCTGACTGTCTGTCCATTCTGCTAAACAATCAATGTCCTGTTTCAGTCAATTACTATCATCCTGACTGTCTGTCCATACTGCTAAACTATCAATGTCCTATTTCAGTCAATTACTATCATCCTGACTCTCTGTCCATTCTGCTAAACTATCCATGTCCTGTTTCAGTCAATTACTATCATCCTGACTGTCTGTCCATTCTGCCAAACTATCCATGTCCTGTTTCAGTCAATTACTATCATCCTGACTGTCTATCCATTCTACTAAACTATCCATGTCCTGTTTCAGTCAATTACTATCATCCTGACTGTCTGTCCATTCTGCCAAACTATCAATGTCCTGTTTCAGTCAATTACTATCATCCTGACTGTCTCTCCATTCTGCTAAACTATCCAAGTCCTGTTTCAGTCATTTACTATCATCCTGACTGTCTGTCCATTCTGCTAAATTATCAATATCCTGTTTCAGTCAATTACTATCATCCTGACTGTCTTTCTTTTCTGCTAAACGATCCATGTCCTGTTTCAGTCAATTACTATCATCCTGACTGTCTGTCCATTCTGCTAAATTATCAATATCCTGTTTCAGTCAATTACTATCATCCTGACTGTCTGTCCATTCTGCTAAACAATCAATGTCCTGTTTCAGTAAATTACTATCATCCTGACTGTCTGTCCATACTGCTAAACTATCAATGTCCTATTTCAGTCAATTACTATCATCCTGACTCTCTGTCCATTCTGCTAAACTATCCATGTCCTGTTTCAGTCAATTACTATCATCCTGACTGTCTGTCCATTCTGCTAAACTATCAATGTCCCGTTTCAGTCATTTACTATCATCCTGACTGTCTGCCCATTCTGCTAAACTATCCATGTCCTGTTTCAGTCAATTACTATCATCCTGACTGTCTGTCCATTCTGCTAAACAATCAATGTCCGGTTTCAGTCAATTACGATCATCCTGACTGTCTGTCCATACTGCTAAACTATCAATGTCCTATTTCAGTCAATTACTATCATCCTGACTCTCTGTCCATTCTGCTAAACTATCAATGTCCTGTTTCAGTCAATTACTATCATCCTGACTGTCTGTCCATTCTGCTAAACTATCAATGTCCCGTTTCAGTCAATTACTATCATCCTGACTCTCTGTCCATTCTGCTAACCTATCCATGTCCTGTTTCAGTCAATTACTATATTCCTCACTGTCTGTCCATTCTGCTAAACTATCCATGTCCTGTTTCAGTCAATTACTATCATCCTGACAGTCTGTCCATTCTGCTAAACTATCAATGTCCTGTTTCAGTCAATTACTATCATCCTGACTGTCTGTCCATACTGCTAAACTATCAATGTCCTATTTCAGTCAATTACTATCATCCTGACTCTCTGTCCATTCTGCTAAACTATCCATGTCCCGTTTCAGTCAATTACTATCATCCTGACTGTCTGTCCATTCTGCTAAACTATCAATGTCCTGTTTCAGTCAATTACTATCATCCTGACTCTCTGTCCATTCTGCTAAACTATCCATGTCCTGTTTCAGTCAATTACTATATTCCTCACTGTCTGTCCATTCTGCTAAACTATCCATGTCCTGTTTCAGTCAATTACTATCATCCAGACTGTCTGTCCATTCTGCTAAACTATCCATGTCCTGTTTCAGTCAATTACTATCATCCTGACTGTCTGTCCATTCTGCTAAACTATCCATGTCCTGTTTCAGTCAATTACTATCATCCTGACTGTCTGTCCATTCTGCTAAACTATCCATGTCCTGTTTCAGTCAATTACTATCATCCTGACTGTCTGTCCATTCTGCTAAACTATCCATGTCCTGTTTCAGTCAATTACTATCATCCTGACTGTCTGTCCAATCCGCTAAACAATCAATGTCCTGTTTCAGTCAATTACTATCATCCTGACTGTCTGTCCATTCTGCTAAACTATCCATGTCCTGTTTCAGTCATTTACTATCATCCTGACTCTCTGTCCAATCCGCTAAACAATCAATGTCCTGTTTCAGTCAATTACTATCATCCTGACTGTCTGTCCATTCTGCTAAACTATCCATGTCCTGTTTCAGTCATTTACTATCATCCTGACTGTCTATCCATTCTGCTAAACTATCAATGTCCTGTTTCAGTCAATTACAATCATCCTGACTGTCTGTCCATTCTGCTAAACTATCAATGTCCTGTTTCAGTCAATTACTAACATCCTGACTCTCTGTCCATTCTGCTAACCTATCCATGTCCTGTTTCAGTCAATTACTATATTCCTCACTGTCTCTCCATTCTGCTAAACTATCCATGTCCTGTTTCAGTCAATTACTATCATCCTGACAGTCTGTCCATTCTGCTAAACTATCAATGTCCTTTTTCAGTCAATTACTATCATCCTGACTGTCTGTCCATACTGCTAAACTATCAATGTCCTATTTCAGTCAATTACTATCATCCTGACTCTCTGTCCATTCTGCTAAACTATCCATGTCCTGTTTCAGTCAATTACTATCATCCTGACTGTCTGTCCATTCTGCCAAACTATAAATGTCCCGTTTCAGTCAATTACTATCATCCTGACTGTCTGTCCATTCTGCTAAACTATCAATGTCCTGTTTCAGTCAATTACTATCATCCTGACTCTCTGTCCATTCTGCTAAACTATCCATGTCCTGTTTCAGTCAATTACTATATTCCTCACTGTCTGTCCATTCTGCTAAACTATCCATGTCCTGTTTCAGTCAATTACTATCATCCAGACTGTCTGTCCATTCTGCTAAACTATCCATGTCCTGTTTCAGTCAATTACTATCATCCTGACTGTCTGTCCATTCTGCTAAACTATCCATGTCCTGTTTCAGTCAATTACTATCATCCTGACTGTCTGTCCATTCTGCTAAACTATCCATGTCCTGTTTCAGTCAATTACTATCATCCTGACTGTCTGTCCATACTGCTAAACTATCAATGTCCTATTTCAGTCAATTACTATCATCCTGACTGTCTGTCCAATCCGCTAAACAATCAATGTCCTGTTTCAGTCAATTACTATCATCCTGACTGTCTGTCCATTCTGCTAAACTATCCATGTCCTGTTTCAGTCATTTACTATCATCCTGACTGTCTATCCATTCTGCTAAACTATCAATGTCCTGTTTCAGTCAATTACAATCATCCTGACTGTCTGTCCATTCTGCTAAACTATCAATGTCCTGTTTCAGTCAATTACTAACATCCTGACTCTCTGTCCATTCTGCTGAACTATCCATGTCCTGTTTCAGTCAATTAATATCATCCTGACTCTGTCCATTCTGCTAAACTATCCATGTCCTGTTTCAGTCAATTACTATCATCCTGACTGTCTATCCATTCTACTAAACTATCCATGTCCTGTTTCAGTCAATTACTATCATCCTGACTGTCTGTCCATTCTGCTAAACTATCAATGTCCTGTTTCAGTCAATTACTATCATCCTGACTCTCTGTCCATTCTGCTAAACTATCCATGTCCTGTTTCAGTCAATTACTATATTCCTCACTGTCTGTCCATTCTGCTAAACTATCAATGTCCTGTTTCAGTCAATTACTATCATCCAGACTGTCTGTCCATTCTGCTAAACTATCCATGTCCTGTTTCAGTCAATTACTATCATCCTGACTGTCTGTCCATTCTGCTAAACTATCCATGTCCTGTTTCAGTCAATTACTATCATCCTGAATGTCTGTCCATTCTGCTAAACAATCAATGTCCTGTTTCAGTCAATTACTATCATCCTGACTCTCTGTCCATTCTGCTAAACTATCCATGTCCTGTTTCAGTCTATTACTATCATCCTGACTGTCTGTCCATTCTGCTAAACTATCAATGTCCCGTTTCAGTCAATTACTATCATCCTGACTGTCTGCCCATTCTGCTAAACTATCCATGTCCTGTTTCAGTCAATTACTATCATCCTGACTGTCTGTCCATTCTGCTAAACAATCAATGTCCGGTTTCAGTCAATTACGATCATCCTGACTGTCTGTCCATACTGCTAAACTATCAATGTCCTATTTCAGTCAATTACTATCATCCTGACTCTCTGTCCATTCTGCTAAACTATCAATGTCCTGTTTCAGTCAATTACTATCATCCTGACTGTCTGTCCATTCTGCTAAACTATCAATGTCCCGTTTCAGTCAATTACTATCATCCTGACTCTCTGTCCATTCTGCTAACCTATCCATGTCCTGTTTCAGTCAATTACTATATTCCTCACTCTGTCCATTCTGCTAAACTATCCATGTCCTGTTTCAGTCAATTACTATCATCCTGACTGTCTGTCCATTCTGCTAAACAATCAATGTCCTGTTTCAGTCAATTACTATCATCCTGACTGTCTGTCCATACTGCTAAACTATCAATGTCCTATTTCAGTCAATTACTATCATCCTGACTCTCTGTCCATTCTGCTAAACTATCCATGTCCTGTTTCAGTCAATTACTATCATCCTGACTGTCTGTCCATTCTGCCAAACTATCAATGTCCCGTTTCAGTCAATTACTATCATCCTGACTGTCTGTCCATTCTGCTAAACTATCAATGTCCTGTTTCAGTCAATTACTATCATCCTGACTCTCTGTCCATTCTGCTAAACTATCCATGTCCTGTTTCAGTCATTTACTATATTCCTCACTGTCTGTCCATTCTGCTAAACTATCCATGTCCTGTTTCAGTCAATTACTATCATCCAGACTGTCTGTCCATTCTGCTAAACTATCCATGTCCTGTTTCAGTCAATTACTATCATCCTGACTGTCCATTCTGCTAAACTATCCATGTCCTGTTTCAGTCAATTACTATCATCCTGACTGTCTGTCCATTCTGCTAAACTATCCATGTCCTGTTTCAGTCAATTACTATCATCCTGACTGTCTGTCCATACTGCTAAACTATCAATGTCCTATTTCAGTCAATTACTATCATCCTGACTGTCTGTCCAATCCGCTAAACAATCAATGTCCTGTTTCAGTCAATTACTATCATCCTGACTGTCTGTCCATTCTGCTAAACTATCCATGTCCTGTTTCAGTCATTTACTATCATCCTGACTGTCTATCCATTCTGCTAAACTATCAATGTCCTGTTTCAGTCAATTACAATCATCCTGACTGTCTGTCCATTCTGCTAAACTATCAATGTCCTGTTTCAGTCAATTACTAACATCCTGACTCTCTGTCCATTCTGCTGAACTATCCATGTCCTGTTTCAGTCAATTACTATCATCCTGACTCTGTCCATTCTGCTAAACTATCCATGTCCTGTTTCAGTCAATTACTATCATCCTGACTGTCTATCCATTCTACTAAACTATCCATGTCCTGTTTCAGTCAATTACTATCATCCTGACTGTCTATCCATTCTACTAAACTATCCATGTCCTGTTTCAGTCAATTACTATCATCCTGACTGTCTGTCCATTCTGCTAAACTATCAATGTCCTGTTTCAGTCAATTACTATCATCCTGACTCTCTGTCCATTCTGCTAAACTATCCATGTCCTGTTTCAGTCAATTACTATATTCCTCACTGTCTGTCCATTCTGCTGAACTATCAATGTCCTGTTTCAGTCAATTACTATCATCCAGACTGTCTGTCCATTCTGCTAAACTATCCATGTCCTGTTTCAGTCAATTACTATCATCCTGACTGTCTGTCCATTCTGCTAAACTATCCATGTCCTGTTTCAGTCAATTACTATCATCCTGAATGTCTGTCCATTCTGCTAAACAATCAATGTCCTGTTTCAGTCAATTACTATCATCCTGACTGTCTTTCTTTTCTGCTAAACTATCCATGTCCTGTTTCAGTCAATTACTATAATCCTGACTGTCTGTCCATTCTGCTAAATTATCAATATCCTGTTTCAGTCAATTACTATCATCCTGACTGTCTGTCCATTCTGCCAAACAATCAATGTCCTGTTTCAGTCAATTACTATCAAGCTGACTGTCTGTCCATACTGCTAAACTATCAATGTCCTATTTCAGTCAATTACTATCATCCTGACTCTCTGTCCATTCTGCTAAACTATCCATGTCCTGTTTCAGTCAATTACTATCATCCTGACTGTCTGTCCATTCTGCCAAACTATCCATGTCCTGTTTCAGTCAATTACTATCATCCTGACTGTCTATCCATTCTACTAAACTATCCATGTCCTGTTTCAGTCAATTACTATCATCTTGACTGTCTGTCCATTCTGCTAAACTATCAATGTCCTGTTTCAGTCAATTACTATCATCCTGACTGTCTCTCCATTCTGCTAAACTATCCAAGTCCTGTTTCAGTCATTTACTATCATCCTGACTGTCTGTCCATTCTGCTAAATTATCAATATCCTGTTTCAGTCAATTACTATCATCCTGACTGTCTTTCTTTTCTGCTAAACGATCCATGTCCTGTTTCAGTCAATTACTATCATCCTGACTGTCTGTCCATTCTGCTAAATTATCAATATCCTGTTTCAGTCAATTACTATCATCCTGACTGTCTGTCCATTCTGCTAAACAATCAATGTCCTGTTTCAGTAAATTACTATCATCCTGACTGTCTGTCCATACTGCTAAACTATCAATGTCCTATTTCAGTCAATTACTATCATCCTCACTCTCTGTCCATTCTGCTAAACTATCCATGTCCTGTTTCAGTCAATTACTATCATCCTGACTGTCTGTCCATTCTGCTAAACTATCAATGTCCCGTTTCAGTCATTTACTATCATCCTGACTGTCTGCCCATTCTGCTAAACTATCCATGTCCTGTTTCAGTCAATTACTATCATCCTGACTGTCTGTCCATTCTGCTAAACAATCAATGTCCGGTTTCAGTCAATTACGATCATCCTGACTGTCTGTCCATTCTGCTGAACTATCAATGTCCTATTTCAGTCAATTACTATCATCCTGACTCTCTGTCCATTCTGCTAAACTATCAATGTCCTGTTTCAGTCAATTACTATCATCCTGACTGTCTGTCCATTCTGCTAAACTATCAATGTCCTATTTCAGTCAATTACTATCATCCTGACTCTCTGTCCATTCTGCTAAACTATCAATGTCCTGTTTCAGTCAATTACTATCATCCTGACTGTCTGTCCATTCTGCTAAACTATCAATGTCCCGTTTCAGTCAATTACTATCATCCTGACTCTCTGTCCATTCTGCTAAACTATCCATGTCCTGTTTCAGTCAATTACTATCATCCTGACTGTCTGTCCATACTGCTAAACTATCAATGTCCTATTTCAGTCAATTACTATCATCCTGACTCTCTGTCCATTCTGCTAAACTATCAATGTCCTGTTTCAGTCAATTACTATCATCCTGACTGTCTGTCCATTCTGCTAAACTATCAATGTCCCGTTTCAGTCAATTACTATCATCCTGACTCTCTGTCCATTCTGCTAACCTATCCATGTCCTGTTTCAGTCAATTACTATATTCCTCACTGTCTCTCCATTCTGCTAAACTATCCATGTCCTGTTTCAGTCAATTACTATCATCCTGACAGTCTGTCCATTCTGCTAAACTATCAATGTCCTGTTTCAGTCAATTACTATCATCCTGACTGTCTGTCCATACTGCTAAACTATCAATGTCCTATTTCAGTCAATTACTATCATCCTGACTCTCTGTCCATTCTGCTAAACTATCCATGTCCTGTTTCAGTCAATTACTATCATCCTGACTGTCAGTCCATTCTGCCAAACTATCAATGTCCCGTTTCAGTCAATTACTATCATCCTGACTGTCTGTCCATTCTGCTAAACTATCAATGTCCTGTTTCAGTCAATTACTATCATCCTGACTCTCTGTCCATTCTGCTAAACTATCCATGTCCTGTTTCAGTCAATTACTATATTCCTCACTGTCTGTCCATTCTGCTAAACTATCCATGTCCTGTTTCAGTCAATTACTATCATCCAGACTGTCTGTCCATTCTGCTAAACTATCCATGTCCTGTTTCAGTCAATTACTATCATCCTGACTGTCTGTCCATTCTGCTGAACTATCCATGTCCTGTTTCAGTCAATTACTATCATCCTGACTGTCTGTCCATTCTGCTAAACTATCCATGTCCTGTTTCAGTCAATTACTATCATCCTGACTGTCTGTCCATACTGCTAAACTATCAATGTCCTATTTCAGTCAATTACTATCATCCTGACTGTCTGTCCAATCCGCTAAACAATCAATGTCCTGTTTCAGTCAATTACTATCATCCTGACTGTCTGTCCATTCTGCTAAACTATCCATGTCCTGTTTCAGTCATTTACTATCATCCTGACTGTCTATCCATTCTGCTAAACTATCAATGTCCTGTTTCAGTCAATTACAATCATCCTGACTGTCTGTCCATTCTGCTAAACTATCAATGTCCTGTTTCAGTCAATTACTAACATCCTGACTCTCTGTCCATTCTGCTGAACTATCCATGTCCTGTTTCAGTCAATTAATATCATCCTGACTCTGTCCATTCTGCTAAACTATCCATGTCCTGTTTCAGTCAATTACTATCATCCTGACTGTCTATCCATTCTACTAAACTATCCATGTCCTGTTTCAGTCAATTACTATCATCCTGACTGTCTGTCCATTCTGCTAAACTATCAATGTCCTGTTTCAGTCAATTACTATCATCCTGACTCTCTGTCCATTCTGCTAAACTATCCATGTCCTGTTTCAGTCAATTACTATATTCCTCACTGTCTGTCCATTCTGCTAAACTATCAATGTCCTGTTTCAGTCAATTACTATCATCCAGACTGTCTGTCCATTCTGCTAAACTATCCATGTCCTGTTTCAGTCAATTACTATCATCCTGACTGTCTGTCCATTCTGCTAAACTATCCATGTCCTGTTTCAGTCAATTACTATCATCCTGAATGTCTGTCCATTCTGCTAAACAATCAATGTCCTGTTTCAGTCAATTACTATCATCCTGACTGTCTTTCTTTTCTGCTAAACTATCCATGTCCTGTTTCAGTCAATTACTATAATCCTGACTGTCTGTCCATTCTGCTAAATTATCAATATCCTGTTTCAGTCAATTACTATCATCCTGACTGTCTGTCCATACTGCTAAACTATCAATATCCTATTTCAGTCAATTACTATCATCCTGACTCTCCGTCCATTCTGCTAAACTATCCATGTCCTGTTTCAGTCAATTACTATCATCCTGACTGTCTGTCCATTCTGCCAAACTATCAATGTCCCGTTTCAGTCAATTACTATCATCCTGACTGTCTGTCCATTCTGCTAAACTATCAATGTCCTGTTTCAGTCAATTACTATCATCCTGACTCTCTGTCCATTCTGCTAAACTATCCATGTCCTGTTTCAGTCAATTACTATATTCCTCACTGTCTGTCCATTCTGCTAAACTATCCATGTCCTGTTTCAGTCAATTACTATCATCCAGACTGTCTGTCCATTCTGCTAAACTATCCATGTCCTGTTTCAGTCAATTACTATCATCCTGACTGTCTGTCCATTCTGCTAAACTATCCATGTCCTGTTTCAGTCAATTACTATCATCCTGACTGTCTGTCCATTCTGCTAAACTATCCATGTCCTGTTTCAGTCAATTACTGTCATCCTGACTGTCTGTCCATACTGCTAAACTATCAATGTCCTATTTCAGTCAATTACTATCATCCTGACTGTCTGTCCAATCCGCTAATCAATCAATGTCCTGTTTCAGTCAATTACTATCATCCTGACTGTCTGTCCATTCTGCTAAACTATCCATGTCCTGTTTCAGTCATTTACTATCATCCTGACTGTCTATCCATTCTGCTAAACTATCAATGTCCTGTTTCAGTCAATTACAATCATCCTGACTGTCTGTCCATTCTGCTAAACTATCAATGTCCTGTTTCAGTCAATTACTAACATCCTGACTCTCTGTCCATTCTGCTGAACTATCCATGTCCTGTTTCAGTCAATTACTATCATCCTGACTCTGTCCATTCTGCTAAACTATCCATGTCCTGTTTCAGTCAATTACTATCATCCTGACTGTCTATCCATTCTACTAAACTATCCATGTCCTGTTTCAGTCAATTACTATCATCCTGACTGTCTGTCCATTCTGCTAAACTATCAATGTCCTGTTTCAGTCAATTACTATCATCCTGACTCTCTGTCCATTCTGCTAAACTATCCATGTCCTGTTTCAGTCAATTACTATATTCCTCACTGTCTGTCCATTCTGCTAAACTATCAATGTCCTGTTTCAGTCAATTACTATCATCCAGACTGTCTGTCCATTCTGCTAAACTATCCATGTCCTGTTTCAGTCAATTACTATCATCCTGACTGTCTGTCCATTCTGCTAAACTATCCATGTCCTGTTTCAGTCAATTACTATCATCCTGAATGTCTGTCCATTCTGCTAAACAATCAATGTCCTGTTTCAGTCAATTACTATCATCCTGACTGTCTTTCTTTTCTGCTAAACTATCCATGTCCTGTTTCAGTCAATTACTATAATCCTGACTGTCTGTCCATTCTGCTAAATTATCAATATCCTGTTTCAGTCAATTACTATCATCCTGACTGTCTGTCCATTCTGCTAAACAATCAATGTCCTGTTTCAGTCAATTACTATCATCCTGACTGTCTGTCCATACTGCTAAACTATCCATGTCCTGTTTCAGTCAATTACTATCATCCTGACTGTCTGTCCATTCTGCTAAACTATTAATGTCCCGTTTCAGTCAATTACTATCATCCTGACTGTCTGTCCATTCTGCTAAACTATCCATGTCCTGTTTCAGTCAATTACTATCATCCTGACTGTCTGTCCATTCTGCTAAACTATCAATGTCCCGTTTCAGTCAATTACTATCATCCTGACTGTCTGTCCATTCTGCTAAACTATCCATGTCCTGTTTCAGTCAATTACTATCATCCTGACTGTCTGTCCATTCTGCTAAACTATCCATGTCCTGTTTCAGTCAATTACTATCATCCTGAATGTCTGTCCATTCTGCTAAACAATCAATGTCCTGTTTCAGTCAATTACTATCATCCTGACTGTCTTTCTTTTCTGCTAAACTATCCATGTCCTGTTTCAGTCAATTACTATAATCCTGACTGTCTGTCCATTCTGCTAAATTATCAATATCCTGTTTCAGTCAATTACTATCATCCTGACTGTCTGTCCATTCTGCTAAACAATCAATGTCCTGTTTCAGTCAATTACTATCATCCTGACTGTCTGTCCATACTGCTAAACTATCCATGTCCTGTTTCAGTCAATTACTATCATCCTGACTGTCTGTCCATTCTGCTAAACAATCAATGTCCTGTTTCAGTCAATTACTATCATCCTGACTGTCTGTCCATTCTGCTAAACAATCAATGTCCTGTTTCAGTCAATTACTATCATCCTGACTGTCTTTCTTTTCTGCTAAACTATCCATGTCCTGTTTCAGTCAATTACTATAATCCTGACTGTCTGTCCATTCTGCTAAATTATCAATATCCTGTTTCAGTCAATTACTATCATCCTGACTGTCTGTCCATTCTGCTAAACAATCAATGTCCTGTTTCAGTCAATTACTATCATCCTGACTGTCTGTCCATACTGCTAAACTATCCATGTCCTGTTTCAGTCAATTACTATCATCCTGACTGTCTGTCCATTCTGCTAAACTATCAATGTCCCGTTTCAGTCAATTACTATCATCCTGACTGTCTGTCCATTCTGCTAAACAATCAATGTCCCGTTTCAGTCAATTACTATCATCCTGACTGTCTGTCCATTCTGCTAAACAATCCATGTCCTGTTTCAGTCAATTACTATCATCCTGACTGTCTGTCCATTCTGCTAAACAATCAATGTCCTGTTCCAGTCAATTACTATCATCCTGACTGTCTATCCATTCTGCTAAACTATCCATGTCCTGTTTCAGTCAATTACTATCATCCTGACTGTCTGTCCATTCTGCTAAACAATCAATGTCCTGTTTCAGTCAATTACTATCATCCTGACTGTCTGTCCATACTGCTAAACTATCCATGTCCTGTTTCAGTCAATTACTATCATCCTGACTGTCTGTCCATTCTGCTAAACTATCAATGTCCCGTTTCAGTCAATTACTATCATCCTGACTCTCTGTCCATTCTGCTAAACAATCCATGTCCTGTTTCAGTCAATTACTATATTCCTCACTGTCTGTCCATTCTGCTAAACTATCCATGTCCTGTTTCAGTCAATTACTATCATCCTGACTGTCTGTCCATTCTGCTAAACAATCAAAGTCCTGTTTCAGTCAATTACTATCATCCTGACTGTCTGTCCATACTGCTAAACTATCAATGTCCTATTTCAGTCAATTACTATCATCCTGACTCTCTGTCCATTCTGCTAAACTATCCATGTCCTGTTTCAGTCAATTACTATCATCCTGACTGTCTATCCATTCTGCTAAACTATCAATGTCCTGTTTCAGTCAATTACTATCATCCTGACTCTCTGTCCATTCTGCTAAACTATCAATGTCCTGTTTCAGTCAATTACTATCATCCTGACTGTCTGTCCATTCTGCTAACCTATCAATGTCCTGTTTCAGTCAATTACTATCATCCTGACTCTGTCCATTCTGCTAAACTATCCATGTCCTGTTTCAGTCAATTACTATCATCCTGACTGTCTATCCATTCTACTAAACTATCCATGTCCTGTTTCAGTCAATTACAATCATCCTGACTGTCTGTCCATTCTGCTAAACTATCAATGTCCTGTTTCAGTCAATTACTATCATCCTGACTGTCTCTCCATTCTGCTAAACTATCCAAGTCCTGTTTCAGTCATTTACTATCATCCTGACTGTCTGTCCATTCTGCTAAATGATCAATATCCTGTTTCAGTCAATTACTATCATCCTGATGTCTATCCATTCTGCTAAACTATCAATGTCCTGTTTCAGTCAATTACTATCATCCTGACTGTCTGTCCATTCTGCTAAACTATCCATGTCCTGTTTCAGTCAATTACTATCATCCTGACTGTCTGTCCATTCTGCTAAACTATCCATGTCCTGTTTCAGTCAATTACTATCATCCTGACTGTCTATCCATTCTGCTAAACTATCCATGTCCTGTTTCAGTCAATTACTATCATCCTGACTCGCTGTCCATTCTGCTAAATTATCCATGTCCTGTTTCAGTCAATGACTATCATCCTGACTGTCTGTCCATTCTGCTAACCTATCATTGTCCTGTTTCAGTCAATTACTATCATCCTGACTGTCTGTACATTCTGCTGAACTATCAATGTCCTGTTTCAGTCAATTACTATCATCCTGACTGTCTGTCCATTCTGCTAAACTATCCATGTCCTGTTTCAGTCAATTACTATCATCCTGACTGTCTGTCCATTCTGCTAAACTATCAAAGTCCTGTTACAGTCAATTACTAACATCCTGACTCTCTGTCCATTCTGCTAAACTATCAATGTCCTGTTTCAATCAATTACTATCATCCTGACTGTCTGTCCTTTCTGCTAAACTATCAATGTCCTGTGTCAGTCAATTACTATCATCCTGACTGTCTGTCCATTCTGCTAAACTATCCATGTCCTGTTTCAGTCAATTACTATCATCCTGACTGTCTGTCCATTCTGCTAAATTATCCATGTCCTGTTTCAGTCAATTACTATCATCCTGACTGTCTATCCATTCTGCTAAACTATCAATGTCCTGTTTCAGTCAATTACTATCATCCTGACTGTCTGTCCATTCTGCTAAACTATCAATGTCCTGTTTCAGTCAATTACTATCATCCTGACTGTCTGTCCATTCTGCTAAACTATCAATGTCCTGTTTCAGTCAATTACTATCATCCTGACTGTCTGTCCATTCTGCTAAACTATCAATGTCCTGTTTCAGTCAATTACTATCATCCTGACTGTCTGTCCATTCTGCTAAACTATCAATGTCCTGTTTCAGTCAATTACTATCATCCTGACTGTCTGTCCATTCTGCTAAACTATCAATGTCCTGTTTCAGTCAATTACTATCATCCTGACTGTCTGTCCATTCTGCTAAACTATCAATGTCCTGTTTCAGTCAATTACTATCATCCTGACTGTCTGTCCATTCTGCTGAACTATCAATGTCCTGTTTCAATCAATTACTATCATCCTGACTGTCTGTCCTTTCTGCTAAACTATCCATGTCCTGTTTCAGTCAATTACTATCATCCTGACTCTCTGTCCATTCTGCTAAACTATCATTGTCCTGTTTCAGTCAATTAGTATCATCCTGACTGTCTGTCCATTCTGCTAAACTATCCATGTCCTGTTTCAGTCAATTACTATCATCCTGACTGTCTGTCCATTCTGCTAAACTATCAATGTCCTGTTACAGTCAATTACTATCATCCTGACTCTCTGTCCATTCTGCTAAATTATCCATGTCCTGTTTCAGTCAATTACTATCATCCTGACTGTCTATCCATTCTGCTAAACTATCCATGTCCTGTTTCAGTCAATTACTATCATCCTGACTGTCTATCCATTCTGCTGAACTATCAATGTCCTGTTTCAGTCAATTACTATCATCCTGACTCTCTGTCCATTCTGCTAAACTATCCATGTCCTGTTTCAGTCAATTACTATCATCCTGACTGTCTATCCATTCTGCTAAACTATCAATGTCCTGTTTCAGTCAATTACTATCATCCTGACTGTCTGTCCATTCTGCTAAACTATCCATGTCCTGTTTCAGTCAATTACTATCATCCTGACTCTCTGTCCATTCTGCTAAATTATCCATGTCCTGTTTCAGTCAATTACTATCATCCTGACTGTCTGTCCATTCTGCTATTCTGTCATGTCCTGTTTCAGTCAATTACTATCATCCTGACTGTCTGTCCATTCTGCTAAACTATCAATGTCCTGTTTCAGTCAATTACTATCATCCTGACTGTCTGTCCATTCTGCTAAACTATCCATGTCCTGTTTCAGTCAATTACTATCATCCTGACTGTCTGTCCATTCTGCTAAACTATCCATGTCCTGTTTCAGTCAATTACTATCATCCTGACTGTCTGTCCATTCTGCTAAACTATCCATGTCCTGTTTCAGTCAATTACTATCATCCTGACTGTCTGTCCATTCTGCTAAACTATCAATGTCCTGTTTCAGTCAATTACTATCATCCTGACTCTGTGTCCATTCTGCTAAACTATCAATGTCCTGTTTCAGTCAATTACTATCATCCTGACTGTCTGTCCATTCTGCTAAACTATCAATGTCCTGTTTCAGTCAATTACTATCATCCTGACTGTCTGTCCATTCTGCTAAACTATCAATGTCCTGTTTCAGTCAATTACTATCATCCTGACTGTCTGTCCATTCTGCTAAACTATCAATGTCCGGTTCCAGTCAATTACTATCATCCTGACTGTCTGTCCATTCTGCTAAACTATCAATTTCCTGTTTCAGTCAATTACTATCATCCTGACTGTCTGTCCATTCTGCTAAACAATCAATGTCCTGTTTCAGTCAATTACTATCATCCTGACTGTCTATCCATTCTGCTAAACTATCAATGTCCGGTTCCAGTCAATTACTATCATCCTGACTGTCTGTCCATTCTGCTAAACTATCAATTTCCTGTTTCAGTCAATTACTATCATCCTGACTATCTGTCCATTCTGCTAAACTATCAATGTCCTGTTTCAGTCAATTACTATCATCCTGACTGTCTGTCCATTCTGCTAAACTATCAATGTCCTGTTTCAGTCAATTACTATCATCCTGACTGTCTGTCCATTCTGCTAAACTATCAATGTCCTGTTTCAGTCAATTACTATCATCCTGACTGTCTGTCCATTCTGCTAAACTATCAATGTCCTGTTTCAGTCAATTACTATCATCCTGACTGTCTGTCCATTCTGCTAAACTATCAATGTCCTGTTTCAGTCAATTACTATCATCCTGACTGTCTGTCCATTCTGCTAAACTATCAATGTCCTGTTTCAGTCAATTACTATCATCCTGACTGTCTGTCCATTCTGCTAAACTATCAATGTCCTGTTTCAGTCAATTACTATCATCCTGACTGTCTGTCCATTCTGCTAAACTATCAATGTCCTGTTTCAGTCAATTACTATCATCCTGACTGTCTGTCCATTCTGCTAAACTATCAATGTCCTGTTTCAGTCAATTACTATCATCCTGACTGTCTGTCCATTCTGCTAAACTATCAATGTCCTGTTTCAGTCAATTACTATCATCCTGACTGTCTGTCCATTCTGCTAAACTATCAATGTCCTGTTTCAGTCAATTACTATCATCCTGACTGTCTGTCCATTCTGCTAAACTATCAATTTCCTGTTTCAGTCAATTACTATCATCCTGACTATCTGTCCATTCTGCTAAACTATCAATGTCCTGTTTCAGTCAATTACTATCATCCTGACTGTCTGTCCATTCTGCTAAACTATCAATGTCCTGTTTCAGTCAATTACTATCATCCTGACTGTCTGTCCATTCTGCTAAACTATCAATGTCCTGTTTCAGTCAATTACTATCATCCTGACTGTCTGTCCATTCTGCTAAACTATCAATGTCCTGTTTCAGTCAATTACTATCATCCTGACTGTCTGTCCATTCTGCTAAACTATCAATGTCCTGTTTCAGTCAATTACTATCATCCTGACTGTCTGTCCATTCTGCTAAACTATCAATGTCCTGTTTCAGTCAATTACTATCATCCTGACTGTCTGTCCATTCTGCTAAACTATCAATGTCCTGTTTCAGTCAATTACTATCATCCTGACTGTCTGTCCATTCTGCTAAACTATCAATGTCCTGTTTCAGTCAATTACTATCATCCTGACTGTCTGTCCATTCTGCTAAACTATCAATGTCCTGTTTCAGTCAATTACTATCATCCTGACTGTCTGTCCATTCTGCTAAACTATCAATGTCCGGTTCCAGTCAATTACTATCATCCTGACTGTCTGTCCATTCTGCTAAACTATCAATTTCCTGTTTCAGTCAATTACTATCATCCTGACTGTCTGTCCATTCTGCTAAACAATCAATGTCCGGTTCCAGTCAATTACTATCATCCTGATCCTCTGTCCATTCTGCTAAACTATCAATGTCCTGTTTCAGTCAATTACTATCATCCTGACTGTCTGTCCATTCTGCTAAACTATCAATGTCCGGTTCCAGTCAATTACTATCATCCTGACTGTCTGTCCATTCTGCTAAACTATCAATGTCCGGTTCCAGTCAATTACTATCATCCTGACTGTCTATCCATTCTGCTAAACTATCAATGTCCTGTTTCAGTCAATTACTATCATCCTGACTGTCTGTCCATTCTGCTAAACTATCAATGTCCTGTTTCAGTCAATTACTATCATCCTGACTGTCTATCCATTCTGCTAAACTATCAATGTCCTGTTTCAGTCAATTACTATCATCCTGACTGTCTGTCCATTCTGCTAAACTATCAATGTCCGGTTCCAGTCAATTACTATCATCCTGACTGTCTGTCCATTCTGCTAAACTATCAATTTCCTGTTTCAGTCAATTACTATCATCCTGACTGTCTGTCCATTCTGCTAAACTATCCATGTCCTGTTTCAGTCAATTACTATCATCCTGACTGTCTATCCATTCTGCTAAACTATCAATGTCCTGTTTCAGTCAATTACTATCATCCTGACTGTCTGTCCATTCTGCTAAACTATCAATGTCCGGTTCCAGTCAATTACTATCATCCTGACTGTCTATCCATTCTGCTAAACTATCAATGTCCTGTTTCAGTCAATTACTATCATCCTGACTGTCTGTCCATTCTGCTAAACTATCAATGTCCGGTTCCAGTCAATTACTATCATCCTGACTGTCTGTCCATTCTGCTAAACTATCAATGTCCTGTTTCAGTCAATTACTATCATCCTGACTGTCTATCCATTCTGCTAAACTATCAATGTCCTGTTTCAGTCAATTACTATCATCCTGACTGTCTGTCCATTCTGCTAAACAATCAATGTCCGGTTCCAGTCAATTACTATCATCCTGATCCTCTGTCCATTCTGCTAAACTATCAATGTCCTGTTTCAGTCAATTACTATCATCCTGACTCTCTGTCCATTCTGCTAAACTATCAATGTCCTGTTTCAGTCAATTACTATCATCCTGACTGTCTGTCCATTCTGCTAAACTATCCATGTCCTGTTTCAGTCAATTACTATCATCCTGACTGTCTGTCCATTCTGCTAAACTATCAATGTCCTGTTTCAGTCAATTACTATCATCCTGACTGTCTGTCCATTCTGCTAAACTATCCATGTCCTGTTTCAGTCAATTACTATCATCCTGACTGTCTGTCCATTCTGCTAAACTATCCATGTCCTGTTTCAGTCAATTACTATCATCCTGACTGTCTGTCCATTCTGCTAAACTATCAATGTCCCGTTTCAGTCAATTACTATCATCCTGACTCTCTGTCCATTCTGCTAAACAATCCATGTCCTGTTTCAGTCAATTACTATATTCCTCACTGTCTGTCCATTCTGCTAAACTATCCATGTCCTGTTTCAGTCAATTACTATCATCCTGACTGTCTGTCCATTCTGCTAAACAATCAAAGTCCTGTTTCAGTCAATTACTATCATCCTGACTGTCTGTCCATACTGCTAAACTATCAATGTCCTATTTCAGTCAATTACTATCATCCTGACTCTCTGTCCATTCTGCGAAACTATCCATGTCCTGTTTCAGTCAATTACTATCATCCTGACTGTCTATCCATTCTGCTAAACTATCAATGTCCTGTTTCAGTCAATTACTATCATCCTGACTCTCTGTCCATTCTGCTAAACTATCAATGTCCTGTTTCAGTCAATTACTAACATCCTGACTCTCTGTCCATTCTGCTAAACTATCAATGTCCTGTTTCAGTCAATTACTATCATCCTGACTGTCTGTCCATTCTGCTAACCTATCAATGTCCTGTTTCAGTCAATTACTATCATCCTGACTCTGTCCATTCTGCTAAACTATCCATGTCCTGTTTCAGTCAATTACTATCATCCTGACTGTCTATCCATTCTACTAAACTATCCATGTCCTGTTTCAGTCAATTACAATCATCCTGACTGTCTGTCCATTCTGCTAAACTATCAATGTCCTGTTTCAGTCAATTACTATCATCCTGACTGTCTCTCCATTCTGCTAAACTATCCAAGTCCTGTTTCAGTCATTTACTATCATCCTGACTGTCTGTCCATTCTGCTAAATGATCAATATCCTGTTTCAGTCAATTACTATCATCCTGATGTCTATCCATTCTGCTAAACTATCAATGTCCTGTTTCAGTCAATTACTATCATCCTGACTGTCTGTCCATTCTGCTAAACTATCCATGTCCTGTTTCAGTCAATTACTATCATCCTGACTGTCTGTCCATTCTGCTAAACTATCCATGTCCTGTTTCAGTCAATTTTTATCATCCTGACTGTCTATCCATTCTGCTAAACTATCCATGTCCTGTTTCAGTCAATTACTATCATCCTGACTCGCTGTCCATTCTGCTAAATTATCCATGTCCTGTTTCAGTCAATGACTATCATCCTGACTGTCTGTCCATTCTGCTAACCTATCATTGTCCTGTTTCAGTCAATTACTATCATCCTGACTGTCTGTACATTCTGCTGAACTATCAATGTCCTGTTTCAGTCAATTACTATCATCCTGACTGTCTGTCCATTCTGCTAAACTATCCATGTCCTGTTTCAGTCAATTACTATCATCCTGACTGTCTGTCCATTCTGCTAAACTATCAAAGTCCTGTTACAGTCAATTACTATCATCCTGACTCTCTGTCCATTCTGCTAAATTATCCATGTCCTGTTTCAGTCAATTACTATCATCCTGACTGTCTATCCATTCTGCTAAACTATCCATGTCCTGTTTCAGTCAATTACTA
The DNA here is from genome assembly GCF_036365525.1 of Heterodontus francisci. Lineage (NCBI taxonomy): Eukaryota > Metazoa > Chordata > Chondrichthyes > Heterodontiformes > Heterodontidae > Heterodontus > Heterodontus francisci. Next base: position 245,871 of record NW_027140186.1, read on the forward strand.
TCATCCTGACTCTCTGTCCATTCTGCTAAACTATCATTGTCCTGTTTCAGTCAATTACTATCATCCTGACTGTCTGTCCATTCTGCTAAACTATCCATGTCCTGTTTCAGTCAATTACTATCATCCTGACTCTCTGTCCATTCTGCTAAATTATCCATGTCCTGTTTCAGTCAATTACTATCATCCTGACTGGCTGTCCATTCTGCTAAACTATCCATGTCCTGTTTCAGTCAATTACTATCATCCTGACTCTCTGTCCATTCTGCTAAATTATCCATGTCCTGTTTCAGTCAATTACTATCACCCTGACTGGCTGTCCATTCTGCTAAACTATCCATGTCCTGTTTCAGTCAATTACTATCATCCTGACTGTCTGTCCATTCTGCTAAACTATCCATGTCCTGTTTCAGTCAATTACTATCATCCTGACTCTCTGTCCATTCTGCTAAATTATCCATGTCCTGTTTCAGTCAATTACTATCATCCTGACTCTCTGTCCATTCTGCTAAACTATCCATGTCCTGTTTCAGTCAATTACTATCATCCTGACTCTCTGTCCATTCTGCTAAATTATCCATGTCCTGTTTCAGTCAATTACTATCATCCTGACTGGCTGTCCATTCTGCTAAACTATCCATGTCCTGTTTCAGTCAATTACTATCATCCTGACTGTCTGTCCATTCTGCTAAACTATCCATGTCCTGTTTCAGTCAATTACTATCATCCTGACTTTCTATCCATTCTGCTAAACTATCAATGTCCAGTTTCAGTCAATTACTATCATCCTGACTGTCTGTCCATTCTGCTAAATTATCAATGTCCTGTTTCAGTCAATTACTATCATCCTGACTGTCTATCCATTCTGCTAAACTATCCATGTCCTGTTTCAGTCAATTACTATCATCCTGACTCTCTGTCCAATCTGCTAAATTATCCATGTCCTGTTTCAGTCAATTACTATCATCCTGACTGGCTGTCCATTCTGCTAAACTATCCATGTCCTGTTTCAGTCAATTACTATCATCCTGACTGTCTGTCCATTCTGCTAAACTATCCATGTCCTGTTTCAGTCAATTACTATCATCCTGACTTTCTATCCATTCTGCTAAACTATCAATGTCCAGTTTCAGTCAATTACTATCATCCTGACTGTCTGTCCATTCTGCTAAATTATCAATGTCCTGTGTCAGTCAATTACTATCATCCTGACTGTCTGTCCATTCTGCTAAACTATCCATGTCCTGTTTCAGTCAATTACTATCATCCTGACTGTCTGTCCATTCTGCTAAATTATCCATGTCCTGTTTCAGTCAATTACTATCATCCTGACTGTCTGTCCATTCTGCTAAATTATCCATGTCCTGTTTCAGTCAATTACTATCATCCTGACTGTCTGTCCATTCTGCTAAACTATCAATGTCCTGTTTCAGTCAATTACTATCATCCTGACTGTCTGTCCATTCTGCTAAACTATCAATGTCCTGTTTCAGTCAATTACTATCATCCTGACTGTCTGTCCATTCTGCTAAACTATCAATGTCCTGTTTCAGTCAATTACTATCATCCTGACTGTCTGTCCATTCTGCTAAACTATCAATGTCCTGTTTCAGTCAATTACTATCATCCTGACTGTCTGTCCATTCTGCTGAACTATCAATGTCCTGTTTCAATCAATTACTATCATCCTGACTGTCTGTCCTTTCTGCTAAACTATCCATGTCCTGTTTCAGTCAATTACTATCATCCTGACTCTCTGTCCATTCTGCTAAACTATCATTGTCCTGTTTCAGTCAATTACTATCATCCTGACTGTCTGTCCATTCTGCTAAACTATCCATGTCCTGTTTCAGTCAATTACTATCATCCTGACTGTCTGTCCATTCTGCTAAACTATCAATGTCCTGTTACAGTCAATTACTATCATCCTGACTCTCTGTCCATTCTGCTAAATTATCCATGTCCTGTTTCAGTCAATTACTATCATCCTGACTGTCTATCCATTCTGCTAAACTATCCATGTCCTGTTTCAGTCAATTACTATCATCCTGACTGTCTATCCATTCTGCTGAACTATCAATGTCCTGTTTCAGTCAATTACTATCATCCTGACTCTCTGTCCATTCTGCTAAACTATCCATGTCCTGTTTCAGTCAATTACTATCATCCTGACTGTCTATCCATTCTGCTAAACTATCAATGTCCTGTTTCAGTCAATTACTATCATCCTGACTGTCTGTCCATTCTGCTAAACTATCCATGTCCTGTTTCAGTCAATTACTATCATCCTGACTCTCTGTCCATTCTGCTAAATTATCCATGTCCTGTTTCAGTCAATTACTATCATCCTGACTGTCTGTCCATTCTGCTATTCTGTCATGTCCTGTTTCAGTCAATTACTATCATCCTGACTGTCTGTCCATTCTGCTAAACTATCAATGTCCTGTTTCAGTCAATTACTATCATCCTGACTGTCTGTCCATTCTGCTAAACTATCCATCTCCTGTTTCAGTCAATTACTATCATCCTGACTGTCTGTCCATTCTGCTAAACTATCCATGTCCTGTTTCAGTCAATTACTATCATCCTGACTGTCTATCCATTCTGCTAAACTATCCATGTCCTGTTTCAGTCAATTACTATCATCCTGACTGTCTGTCCATTCTGCTAAACTATTAATGTCCTGTTTCAGTCAATTACTATCATCCTGACTGTCTGTCCATTCTGCTAAACTATCCATGTCCTGTTTCAGTCAATTACTATCGTCCTGACTGTCTGTCCATTCTGCTAAACTATCCATGTCCTGTTTCAGTCAATTACTATCATCCTGACTGTCTGTCCATTCTGCTAAACTATCCATGTCCTGTTTCAGTCAATTACTATCACCCTGACTGTCTGTCCATTCTGCTAAACTATCCATGTCCTGTTTCAGTCAATTACTATCATCCTGACTGTCTGTCCATTCTGCTAAACTATCCATGTCCTGTTTCAGTCAATTACTATCATCCTGACTGTCTGTCCATTCTGCTAAACTATCCATGTCCTGTTTCAGTCAATTACTATCACCCTGACTGTCTGTCCATTCTGCTAAACTATCCATGTCCTATTTCAGTCAATTACTATCATCCTGACTGTCTGTCCATTCTGCTAAACTATCCATGTCCTGTTTCAGTCAATTACTATCATCCAGACTGTCTGTCCATTCTGCTATACTATCAATGTCCTGTTTCAGTCAATTACTATCATCCTGACTGTCTGTCCATTCTGCTAAACTCTCCATGTCCTGTTTCAGTCAATTACTATCATCCTGACTGTCTGTCCATTCTGCTAAACTATCCATGTCCTGTTTCAGTCAATTACTATCATCCAGACTGTCTGTCCATTCTGCTATACTATCAATGTCCTGTTTCAGTCAATTACTATCATCCTGACTGTCTGTCCATTCTGCTAAACTATCAATGTCCTGTTTCAGTCAATTACTATCATCCTGACTGTCTGTCCATTCTGCTAAACTATCCATGTCCTGTTTCGGTCAATTACTATCATCCTGACTGTCTGTCCATTCTGCTAAACTATCCATGTCCTGTTTCAGTCAATTACTATCATCCTGACTGTCTATCCATTCTGCTAAACTATCAATGTCCTGTTTCAGTCAATTACTATCATCCTGACTGTCTGTCCATTCTGCTAAACTATCAATGTCCTGTTTCAGTCAATTACTATCATCCTGACTATCTGTCCATTCTGCTAAACTATCCATGTCCTGTTTCAGTCAATTACTATCATCCTGACTGTCTGTCCATTCTGCTAAACTATCCATGTCCTGTTTCAGTCAATTACTATCATCCTGACTGTCTGTCCATTCTGCTAAACTATCCATGTCCTGTTTCAGTCAATTACTATCACCCTGACTGTCTGTCCATTCTGCTAAACTATCCATGTCCTGTTTCAGTCAATTACTATCATCCTGACTGTCTGTCCATTCTGCTAAACTATCCATGTCCTGTTTCAGTCAATTACTATCATCCTGACTGTCTGTCCATTCTGCTAAACAATCCATGTCCTGTTTCAGTCAATTACTATCACCCTGACTGTCTGTCCATTCTGCTAAACTATCCATGTGCTGTTTCAGTCAATTACTATCATCCTGACTGTCTGTCCATTCTGCTAAACTATCCATGTCCTGTTTCAGTCAATTACTATCATCCAGACTGTCTGTCCATTCTGCTATACTATCAATGTCCTGTTTCAGTCAATTACTATCATCCTGACTGTCTGTCCATTCTGCTAAACTATCCATGTCCTGTTTCAGTCAATTACTATCATCCTGACTGTCTGTCCATTCTGCTAAACTATCCATGTCCTGTTTCAGTCAATTACTATCATCCAGACTGTCTGTCCATTCTGCTATACTATCAATGTCCTGTTTCAGTCAATTACTATCATCCTGACTGTCTGTCCATTCTGCTAAACTATCAATGTCCTGTTTCAGTCAATTACTATCATCCAGACTGTCTGTCCATTCTGCTATACTATCAATGTCCTGTTTCAGTCAATTACTATCATCCTGACTGTCTGTCCATTCTGCTAAACTATCAATGTCCTGTTTCAGTCAATTACTATCATCCTGACTGTCTGTCCATTCTGCTAAACTATCAATGTACTGTTTCAGTCAATTACTATCATCCAATTTGTCTGTCTATTCTGCTATACTATCAATGTCCTGTTTCAGTCAATTAATATCATCCTGACTGTCTGTCCATTCTGCTAAAGTATCAATGTCCTGTTTCAGTCAATTACTATCATCCTGACTGTCTATCCATTCTGCTAAACTATCAATGTCCAGTTTCAGTCAATTACTATCATCCTGACTGTCTGTCCATTCTGCTAAATTATCAATGTCCTGTTTCAGTCAATTACGATCATCCTGACTGTCTGTCCAGTTTGCTAAACTATCCATGTCCTGTTTCAGTCAATTACTATCATCCTGACTGTCTGTCCATTCTGCTAAACTATCCATGTCCTGTTTCAGTCAATTACTATCATTCTGACTGTCTGTCCATTCTGCTAAACTATCAATGTCCTGTTTCAGTCAATTACTATCATCCAGACTGTCTGTCCATTCTGCTATACTATCAATGTCCTGTTTCAGTCAATTACTATCATCCTGACTGTCTGTCCATTCTGCTAAACTATCAATGTCCTGTTTCAGTCAATTACTATCATCCTGACTGTCTATCCATTCTGCTAAACTATCAATGTCCAGTTTCAGTCAATTACTATCATCCTGACTGTCTGTCCATTCTGCTAAATTATCAATGTCCTGTTTCAGTCAATTACTATCATCCTGACTCTCTGTCCATTCTGCTAAATTATCAATGTCCTGTTTCAGTCAATTACTATCATCCTGACTGTCTGTCCATTCTGCTAAACTATCAATGTCCTGTTTCAGTCAATTGCTATCATCCTGACTCTCTGTCCTTTCTGCTAAACTATCAATGTCCTGTTTCAGTCAATTACTATCATCCTGACTGTCTGTCCATTCTGCTAAACTATCAATGTCCTGTTTCAGTCAATTGCTATCATCCTGACTGTCTGTCCATTCTGCTAAACTATCCATGTCCTGTTTCAGTCAATTACTATCATCCTGACTGTCTATCCATTCTTCTAAACTATCCATGTCCTGTTTCAGTCAATGACTATCATCCTGACTGTCTGTCCATTCTGCTAAACTATCAATGTCCTGTTTCAGTCAATTACTATCATCCTGAATGTCTATCCATTCTGCTAAACTATCCATGTCCTGTTTCAGTCAATGACTATCATCCTGACTGTCTATCCATTCTGCTAAACTATCAATGTCCTGTTTCAGTCAATTACTATCATCCTGACTGTCTGTCCATTCTGCTAAACTATCAATGTCCTGTTTCAGTCAATTACTATCATCCTGACTGTCTGTCCATTCTGCTAAACTATCAATGTCCTGTTTCAGTCAATTGCTATCATCCTGACTGTCTATCCATTCTGCTGAACTATCCATGTCCTGTTTCAGTCAATTACTATCATCCTGACTGTCTATCCATTCTGCTAAACTATCAATGTCCTGTTTCAGTCAATTACTATCATCCTGACTGTCTGTCCATTCTGCTAAACTATCAATGTCCTGTTTCAGTCAATTACTATCATCCTGACTGTCTATCCATTCTGCTGAACTATCCATGTCCTGTTTCAGTCAATTACTATCATCCTGACTGTCTGTCCATTCTGCTAAACTATCCATGTCCTGTTTCAGTCAATTACTATCATCCTGACTGTCTGTCTATTCTGCTAAACTATCCATGTCCTGTTTCAGTCAATTACTATCATCCTGACTGTCTATCCATTCTGCTAAACTATCCATGTCCTGTTTCAGTCAATTACTATCATCCTGACTGTCTATCCGTTCTGCGAAACTATCAATGTCCTGTTTCAGTCAATTACTATCATCCTGAATGTCTGTCCATTCTGCTAAACTATCCATGTCCTGTTTCAGTCAATTACTATCATCCTGACTGTCTGTCTATTCTGCTCAACTATCCATGTCCTGTTTCAGTCAATTACTATCATCCAGACTGTCTGTCCATTCTGCCAAACTATCCATGTCCTGTTTCAGTCAATTACTATCATCCTGACTGTCTGTCCATTCTGCTGAACTACCAATGTCCTGTTTCAGTCAATTACTATCATCCTGACTGTCTGTCCATTCTGCTAAACTATCCATGTCCTGTTTCAGTCAATTACTATCATCCTGACTCTCTGTCCATTCTGCTAAACTATCAATGTCCTGTTTCAGTCAATTACTATCATCCTGACTGTCTATCCATTCTGCTAAACTATCCATGTCCTGTTTCAGTCAATTACTATCATCCTGACTGTCTGTCCATTCTGCTAATTTATCAATGTCCTGTTTCAGTCAATTACTATCATCCTGACTGTTTGTCCATTCTGCTAAACTATCAATGTCCTGTTTCAGTCAATTACTATCATCCTGACTGTCTATCCATTCTGCTAAACTATCAGTGTCCTGTTTCAGTCAATTACTATCATCCTGACTGTCTGTCCATTCTGCTAATTTATCAATGTCCTGTTTCAGTCAATTACTATCAGCCTGACTGTCTGTGCATTCTGCTAAACTATCAATGTCCTGTTTCAGTCAATTACTATCATCCTGACTGTCTGTCCATTCTGCTAAACTATCAATGTCCTATTTCAGTCAATTACTATAATCCTGATCCTATGTCCATTCTGCTAAACTATCAATGTCCTGTTTCAGTCAATTACTATCATCCTGACTGTCTGTCCATTCTGCTAAACTATCCATGTCCTGTTTCAGTCAATTACTATCATCCTGACTGTCTATCTATTCTGCTAAACTATCCATGTCCTGTTTCAGTCAATTACTATCATCCTGACTGTCTGTCCATTCTGCTAAACTATCCATGTCCTGTTTCAGTCAATTACTATCATCCTGACTGTCTGTCCATTCTGCTAAACTATCCATGTCCTGTTTCAGTCAATTACTATCATCCTGACTGTCTGTCCATTCTGCTAAACTATCAATGTCCTGTTTCAGTCAATTACTATCATCCTGACTCTCTGTCCATTCTGCTAAATTATCCATGTCCTGTTTCAGTCAATTACTGTCATCCTGACTGTCTGTCCAATCTGCTAAACTATCAATGTCCTGTTTCAGTCATTTACTATCATCCTGACTGTCTGTCCATTCAGCTAAACTATCCATGTACTGTTTCAGTCAATTACTATCATCCTGACTGTCTGTCCATTCTGCTAAACTATCAATGCCCTGTTTCAGTCAATTACTATCATCCTGACTGTCTGTCCATTCTGCTAAACTATCCATGTCCTGTTTCAGTCAATTACTATAATCCTGACTGTCTGTCCATTCTGCTGAACTATCAATGTCCTGTTTCAGTCAATTACTATCATCCTGACTCGCTGTCCATTCTGCTAAATTATCCATGTCCTGTTTCAGTCAATTACTGTCATCCTGACTGTCTGTCCAATCTGCTAAACTATCAATGTCCTGTTTCAGTCATTTACTATCATCCTGACTGTCTGTCCATTCTGCTAATTTATCAATGTCCTGTTTCAGTCAATTACTATCATCCTGACTGTCTATCCATTCTGCTAAACTATCCATGTCCTGTTTCAGTCAATTACTATCATCCTGACTGTCTGTCCATTCTGCTAATTTATCAATGTCCTGTTTCAGTCAATTACTATCATCCTGACTGTCTGTCCATTCTGCTAAACTATCAATGTCCTGTTTCAGTCAATTACTATCATCCTGACTGTCTATCCATTCTGCTAAACCATCAATGTCCTGTTTCAGTCAATTACTATCATCCTGACTGTCTGTCCATTCTGCTAAACTATCAATGTCCTGTTTCAGTCAATTACTATCATCCTGACTGTCTATCCATTCTGCTAAACCATCAATGTCCTGTTTGAGTCAATTACTATCATCCTGACTGTCTGTCCATTCTGCTAAACTATCAATGTCCTGTTTCAGTCAATTACTGTCATCCTGACTGTCTGTCCAATCTGCTAAACTATCAATGTCCTGTTTCAGTCATTTACTATCATCCTGACTGTCTGTCCATTCTGCTAATTTATCAATGTCCTGTTTCAGTCAATTACTATCATCCTGACTGTCTATCCATTCTGCTAAACTATCCATGTCCTGTTTCAGTCAATTACTATCATCCTGACTGTCTGTCCATTCTGCTAAATTATCCATGTCCTGTTTCAGTCAATTACTGTCATCCTGACTGTCTGTCCAATCTGCTAAACTATCAATGTCCTTTTTCAGTCATTTACTATCATCCTGACTGTCTGTCCATTCTGCTAATTTATCAATGTCCTGTTTCAGTCAATTACTATCATCCTGACTGTCTATCCATTCTGCTAAACTATCCATGTCCTGTTTCAGTCAATTACTATCATCCTGACTGTCTGTCCATTCTGCTAATTTATCAATGTCCTGTTTCAGTCAATTACTATCATCCTGACTGTCTGTCCATTCTGCTAAACTATCAATGTCCTGTTTCAGTCAATTACTATCATCCTGACTGTCTATCCATTCTGCTAAACCATCAATGTCCTGTTTCAGTCAATTACTATCATCCTGACTGTCTGTCCATTCTGCTAAACTATCAATGTCCTGTTTCAGTCAATTACTATCATCCTGACTGTCTATCCATTCTGCTAAACCATCAATGTCCTGTTTGAGTCAATTACTATCATCCTGACTGTCTGTCCATTCTGCTAAACCATCCATGTCCTGTTTCAGTCAATTACTATCATCCTGACTGTCTATCCATTCTGCTAAACCATCAATGTCCTGTTTCAGTCAATTACTATCATCCTGACTGTCTGTCCATTCTGCTAAACTATCAATGTCCTGTTTCAGTCAATTACTATCATCCTGACTGTCTGTCCATTCTGCTAAACTATCAATGTCCTGTTTCAGTCAATTACTATCATCCTGTTTGTCTGTCCATTCTGCTAAACTACCCATGTCCTGTTTCAGTCAATTACTATCATCCTGACTGTCTGTCCATTCTGCTAAACTATCAATGTCCTGTTTCTGTCAATTACTATCATCCTGACTGTCTATCCATTCTGCTAAACTATCCATGTCCTGTTTCAGTCAATTACTATCATCCTGACTGTCTGTCCATTCTGCTAAATTATCCATGTCCTGTTTCAGTCAATTACTGTCATCCTGACTGTCTGTCCAATCTGCTAAACTATCAATGTCCTTTTTCAGTCATTTACTATCATCCTGACTGTCTGTCCATTCTGCTAATTTATCAATGTCCTGTTTCAGTCAATTACTATCATCCTGACTGTCTATCCATTCTGCTAAACTATCCATGTCCTGTTTCAGTCAATTACTATCATCCTGACTGTCTGTCCATTCTGCTAATTTATCAATGTCCTGTTTCAGTCAATTACTATCATCCTGACTGTCTGTCCATTCTGCTAAACTATCAATGTCCTGTTTCAGTCAATTACTATCATCCTGACTGTCTATCCATTCTGCTAAACCATCAATGTCCTGTTTCAGTCAATTACTATCATCCTGACTGTCTGTCCATTCTGCTAAACTATCAATGTCCTGTTTCAGTCAATTACTATCATCCTGACTGTCTATCCATTCTGCTAAACCATCAATGTCCTGTTTGAGTCAATTACTATCATCCTGACTGTCTGTCCATTCTGCTAAACCATCCATGTCCTGTTTCAGTCAATTACTATCATCCTGACTGTCTATCCATTCTGCTAAACCATCAATGTCCTGTTTCAGTCAATTACTATCATCCTGACTGTCTGTCCATTCTGCTAAACTATCAATGTCCTGTTTCAGTCAATTACTATCATCCTGACTGTCTGTCCATTCTGCTAAACTATCAATGTCCTGTTTCAGTCAATTACTATCATCCTGTTTGTCTGTCCATTCTGCTAAACTACCCATGTCCTGTTTCTGTCAATTACTATCATCCTGACTGTCTGTCCATTCTGCTAAACTATCAATGTCCTGTTTCTGTCAATTACTATCATCCTGACTGTCTGTCCATTCTGCTAAACTATCAATGTCCTGTTTCAGTCAATTACTATCATCCTGACTCTCTGTCCATTCTGCTAAACTATCAATGTCCTGTTTCAGTCAATTACTATCATCCTGACTGTCTGTCCATTCTGCTAAACTATCAATGTCCTATTTCATTCAATTACTATCATCCTGATCCTCTGTCCATTCTGCTAAACTATCAATGTCCTGTTTCAGTCAATTACTATCATCCTGATCCTCTGTCCATTCTGCTAAACTATCCATGTCCTGTTTCAGTCAATTACTATCATCCTGACTGTCTGTCCATTCTGCTAAACTATCCATGTCCTGTTTCAGTCAATTACTATCATCCTGACTGTCTGTCCATTCTGCTAAACTATCAATGTCCTGTTTCAGTCAATTACTATCATCCTGACTGTCTGTCCATTCTGCTAAATTATCCATGTCCTGTTTCAGTCAATTACTGTCATCCTGACTGTCTGTCCATTCTGCTAAACTATCCATGTCCTGTTTCCGTCATTTACTATCATCCTGACTGTCTGTCCATTCTGCTAATTTATCAATGTCCTCTTTCAGTCAATTACTATCATCCTGACTGTCTATCCATTCTGCTAAACTATCAATGTCCTGTTTCAGTCAATTACTATCATCCTGACTGTCTGTCCATTCTGCTAAACTATCAATGTCCTGCTTCAGTCAATTACTATCATCCTGCCTGTCTGTCCATTCTGCTAACCTATCAATGTCCTGTTTCAGTCAATTACTATCATGCAGACTGTCTGTCCATTCTGCTAAAATATCAATGTCCTGTTTCAGTCAATTACTATCATCCTGATCCTCTGTCCATTCTGCTAAATTATCAGTGTCCTGTTTCAGTCAATTACTATCATCCTGACTATCTGTCCATTCTGCTAAACTATCAATGTCCTGTTTCAGTCAATTACTATCATCCTGACTGTCTGTCCATTCTGCTAAACTATCAATGTCCTGTTTCAGGCAATTACTATCATCCTGACTGTCTGTCCATTCTGCTAAACTATCAATGTCCTGTTTCAGTCAATTACTATCATCCTGACTGTATGTCCATTCTGCTAAACTATCCATGTCCTGTTGCAGTCAATTACTATCATCCTGACTCTCTGTCCATTCAGCTAAACTATCAATGTCCTGTATCAGTCAATTACAATTATCTGTGATGTTGGGACTTCAGGAGTAGGCCGAGATGGATCATCAACTCGGCGCTTCTGGCTGAAGATTTTTGCAAATGCTTCAGCTTGTTTTTTTGCACTGATGTGCTGGGCTCCCCCATTTTTGAGAAAGTTGATATTTGTGGAGCTATCTCCTCCAGTTAGTTGTTTAATTGTGCATCAACATTCACGGCTGGATGCGGCAAGACTGCAGATCTTAGATCTGATCGGTTGGTTATGGAATCGCTAATCTCTGTCTATCACATGCTGCCTATGCAGTTTGGCACGTAGATATTCCTGCGTTGTTGCTTCACCTGGTCGACACCTCATTTTGAGGTATGCCTGGTGCTACTCCTGGCAAGCCCTCCTACACTCTTCATTGAATCCCATGTGCTTTAATTTTGCACGCTAACTTCTTACGTGGGATCCAATCAAAATCCTTCGGAAAGCCCAATACATCACATCCACTCGTTATATCTTTTCTATTCTGTGAGTTACATCCTCAAAAAATCCCAGTGGATTTGCCAAGAATGGTTTCCCTTTCAAAAATTCATGTTGACTGTGTCCGATCTTGTCTTTGTTTTGCGTGTGCTCTGTTATTACATCTTTTATAATGTTCTCTCGCATTTTCCCCACTACTTATGTCAGGCTTACCGGTCAATAATTCCCTGTTGTGTCTCTACCACCGTTTTTAAAAAGTGGTGTTACATTAGCTAACCTGCAATCCATTGGAACTCTTCCAGAGTCTATCGAAATTTGAAGACTGGCCAGCAATGCATTTACTATTTCTAGAGTCACTTCCTTAAGTACTTTGGGATGAACATTATCAGTCCCTGGGGATTTATCAGCCTTCAATCCCATCAATTTACCCAACACCATTTCCCTACTAATACTGATTTCATACAGTCCCTCCTTCTCACTAGACCCTATGTTCCCCAACATTACTGGGAGGTAATTTGTGTCCTGCTTTGTGAAGACAGAACCAAAGTATGTATTTAATTGGTCTACCATTTCTTTGTTCCCCATTACTTCCAAACAGAATTCGATGAAGTGTCATTTAACAGGCTTGTCAATAAAGATAAAGCACATGGAATAAAAGGGACAAAGTTGTCTGCATGAACAGAAGCAGAGAGAGGGGGTGAAAGGTTGTTTTTAGACTGGAGGAAGTTTCCCCAGGGGTCGTTACTGGGTCTGCTACTTTTCATGATATATATTAAACACTTGGACTTGAGTGTAAATGGAACAATTTCAAACTTTACACTTGGCACAAAACTTGGAAGTGTACTGCGCAATGAGGATGATAGTAACAGACATCAAGTGGATGTAGACAGGTTGGTGGAATGGACGGACACGTGGCAGATAAACTTTAACAGAAGCGCAAATTGATACATTTACATTGGACGGAGAGGAGAGGCAATGGAAAATGAAGGGTGTAATTTTAATGGGGGTGCAGCAACAGAGTGGATGGATGTGAATAGTTCAATGGCAGGACATATAGATGAGCTTGTTAAAAATGACATGCTGTGTGACTGTTTCAAAGACAAACTATCCCTCCTTATCCTTCACAAACTTACTGCAGTCTGTGACAATGTTCGTAACAGCATCTTCCTCCCACACTGTCGTCCAGCTGGAAGGAAATGCTGTTACCTTTTTATTATTTCATGGGATGTGGGCATCGCTGGCTAAACCAACATTCATTGCCCATCACTAATTGCCTTTGAAAAGGTGGTATTAAGCTGCCTCCTTGATCTGCTGCAGTCCATCTGGTGCCGGTACACCCACAGTACTATTTAGGAAGGGAGTTCCAGGATTTTGACCCAGTGACAGTAAAGGAACAGCGATATAGTTCCATTTCAGGATGGTAAGTGACTTGGAGGGGAACTTGCAGGTGGTGGTGTTCCCATGCATCGCTGCCATTGTCCTTCTAAGTTGTAGAGGTCGTGGGTTTGGAAGGTGCTGTCCAAGAAGCCTTGGTGTGTTGCTGCAGTGCATCTTGTAGATGGTACACACTGCTGCTCCTGTGCTGGTGGTGAGGGAGTGCATGACACCCCAATCACAACAAACAAGTGGGCTGTTTTGTCCTGGATGGTGTTGACCTCCTGGAGTGTTGTTGGTGCTGCACTCATCCAGGCAAGTGGACAGTATTTCATAACACTCCTGACTTGTGCCTTGCAAATGGTGTACAGGCTTTGGGGAGTCAGGAGGTGAGTTACTCTCCGCAGCATTCCGAGCCTTTGACCTGTGCTTGTAGCTGCAATTCAGCTTCTGTTCAATGGTAACCCCTAGGATGTTGATTGTGGGAGATTCAGCGATGGTAATGCCGTTTAATGTCAAGGGGAGATGGTTAGATTCTCTCTTATTGGAAATGATTGTGTCCTGGCACTTGTGTGTCATGAATGTTACTTTCCACTTTTCAGTTCAAGCCTGAATGTTGTCCAGGTCTTGCTGCATATGTCTGTCTTCAGTATCTGAGCAGCTGTGAATAGTGATCATCATTGTACAGTCATCAGTGAATTTTCCCACTTCTGACCTTATGATTGAAGAGGGTCATTGATGAAGCAGCTGAAGATGTTTGGGCCTAGGACACTACCCTGAGGAACTCCTGCAGTGATGTCCTGGAACTGAGATGATTGACCTCCAACAACCACAACCATCTTCCTTTATGCTAGGTTAGGAATGACTCCCAAGCAGTTGATTTCTCCCATTGACTTCTGCTTAGCTCGGTTCCATTCATAGCTAAAAGAACAGAAAATGCTGTAAATACTCAGCTTGTCTGGCAGCATCTGTGGAGAGAGAAGCAAAGTTAATGTTTCATGTTGATGACCTTTCATCAAAACCGACAACGGTCAGAAATGTCAAGGGTTTTGAACAAGTGAAAGGTGGGGAAGAGCAACAAAAAGGAGGGTCTGAATAGGACCGAGGGCAGAGAGATTAAATGACAAAGAACAAGGCATTTGTTCAGAGAGAGTGTTAATGGCTGAATAATGAACTGCTCTGTCTGAAAGCAAAAGCATGAAAAACAAGTTTAAGATCATGTGACGGTGTGACATTATTGAACTCAGTGTTGATCCAGAGGCTCTAAAGTGACTAATTGGAAGATGAGGTTCTGTTCCTCAAGCTTGAATTGAGCTTCACTGGAACACTGCAGCAGGTGGAGGTCAGAAATGTCAGAGTGGCAGTAGGGCAGTGAATTAAAATGGCAAGTGACCAGAAGCCCGGGGTTCGGTGGACTGAGTGGACAGGCCCCACAAAGCGGTCACTCAATCTTTATTTGGTCTACCCAATGTTTTCTTTTTGTTACTCGTTAATGGGATGTGTTCATCACTGACTAGAACAGCATTTTTAGGCCATCCTTAATGGAGAGGAGACCGCTTATGAGCAGCGAATACAGTATACTAAATTGAAAGAAGTACTAATAAATTGCAGCTTCACCTGAAAGGAATGTTTAGGGCCTTGGATAGTGAGGCTAGAGGAGGTAAAAGGGCAGATATGAAACCTTCTGTGATTGCATGGGAAGGTGCCGGGGGAAGGGGACAAGGTGTTGGGGGTGAGGGAGGAGTGGACCAGGGTGTCATGGAGGGAACAATCCCTTCAGAATGCTGACAGCGGAGGATGGGGGGAAGGAGCTCTTGGTAGTGGCATCACACTGGAGGTGGCAGAAATGGTGGAAAGTGATACTTTGGATGTGGAGGCTGATGGGGTGGAAAGTGAAGACAAGATGAACCCTTTCACAGGTCTGGGAGGGAGGGGAAGGGGTGAGGGTAAAGGTGCGGAAAATGGGTCAGACCCAGTTGAAGGCCCTGTCAACCAAAGTGGGAGGGGGGATCCTCAGTGGAGGAAAAAGGAAGACATATCAGAAGTGTTGTCGTGGAAGGTTGCATCATCAGAACAGATGCGATGGAGAAACGGGGAGAATGGAATGGAGTCCTGACAGGAGGCAGGGTGTGAAGAAGTGTAGTCGAGGTCGCTGTGAGACTCACTGGGCTTATAATGGATATTATAAGGTTAAGGTGAACCTTAAGGTTAAGGTGAAGGGTGGGAGATATAAGGGGGATGTCAGGGGAAGGTTCTTTACCCAGAGAGTGGTCGAGGCATGGAATGCCTTGCCCGGGGAAGTTGTTGAGTCAGAAACTTTAGGGACTTTCAAAAGGCTTGTGGATAGGTATATGGATAAAGGAGAATGATGGGGTATAGATTAAATTGTCCTTGACAGAGGACAAAGGATCGGCACAACATTGTGGGCCGAAGGGCCTGTTCTGTGCTGTATGTTCTATGTTCTATGTTCTATTGGGCAGCCTTTCCCAAGAGATGGAGACAGAAAAGTCGAGGAAGGGAAGTGTTGGAGATGGACAACAAGAAGGTGAAAGAAGGGTGAAAATTGGAAGCAATGTTGATAAAAGTTTCCAGTTCGAGATGGGAGCAGGAAACAGCACCGATACAGTTATCAATGCACCAGAAGAAAGAGCTCAGGGAGGGTACCTGAGTCGGACTGGAACAAGGAATGTTCAAGATATGCGATAATAAGACGGGCATAGTTAAGACACATGCGGGTACCCATAGCAACACCATTTACTTGAAGTTCAGCTATGAAGAGAGACTGGTTGTTTTCCTCAGAGCAGAGAATGCTGAGGGGGGACCTGATTGAGGTATACAAAATTATGAGCGGCATAGATTGGGTAGATGGGAAGAAACCTTTCCCTTAGCAGAGGTGTCAATAACCAGGGGGCATAGATTTAAGGTAAGGAGCAGGAGTTTTAGAGGAGATTTGAGGAAAAATGTTGTCACCCAGAGGGTGGTTGGAATCTGGAACCCACTGCCTGAAGGGATGGAAGAGGCAGGAATGCTCACACCATTTAAGAAGTATTTAGATGATCACTTGAAACACCATAACCTACAAGGCTACGGGCCAAGTTCTGGAAAATGGGATTAGAATAGTTAGTGCTTGATGGCCAGCATGGGCATGATGGGCCGAAGGACCTTTTCTGTGCTGTGTAACTCTATGTCTCTATGAAGTGAGTGGAGTTGAAGGAGATGTTGTTCAATGTGAGAGCAGGTTCAGCCAGGTGAAGGAGGGTGGTGGTGGATGGGAACTGGTTAGGCCTCTGTTCAAGGAAGAAGCGGACAGCCCTCAAACGGTGCTGGTCGGGGATGGTGGTATCGAGAGATTGGACGTCCATAGTGAAGAGGAGGTGGTTAGGGCCAGGAAACTGGAAATTATCGTAGTCCGTCCGAAGAATAACGTAAGTAGGAGGGAAGAGACTTGTCAAGGGGTGAAAAAATCGAGCCAAGATAGGAAGAAATAAGTTAAGTGGGACAGGAACAGTCTAAAAAGATGGGTCCACTAGGATAGTCATGTATGTGGATTTTAGGAAGGAGGTAGAAGTGGACTGTCTGGGGTTGTGTGACTGAAGGTGGAAGCTGCAGAGGGACAAAGTCTGGAGAAGATGAGGTCAGTGACAGTGTCCAGCAGACAACGTCTTGATGTTCTGTGGTGGGGTCATGATCCAGGGGGAGGTTGGAAGAAGTGTCTGAGAGTTGGTGCTGAGCCTCTGCAAGGTAGAGGTTGGGACGCCAGACAAAAACAGCAACACCCTTATCTGCAGGTGTCATCGCCATGTCAGGGTTAGACCTGAGAGAATGGGGTGTGGCAAGTTCAGAGGGAGACAGATTAGCATCAGTAAAGGGAGCAAAGAAATTGAGATGGCCGATATTTCACCAACAGTTCGCAATGAAAAGATCAATGTGGGTAAGAGGCCAGAGGAAAGCATCCAGGTAGAGGCGAAATATTGCAAGTGGCTGAGTGGGTCCACTGGTCGGGGGAAAAATCCCTGGCCAAGAAGTGGGCAGGAGGCGATGGCATTGCAAAGAGCTCAACGTCATGCTGAGCGTGACATGAATTGAGGTGGGAGTGTAAGGGGATAAAACTGAGTCCTTTGCTAAGTACAGTTCGTTCAGTGAGAGAGGAGAAGGTGCCACTGTTTAAAAATAAGGGATCACCCATTTAAAACAGAGATGAGGAGAAGTTGTTTCCTCTCAGAGGCTCGTGAGTCTTTGGAATTCTCTTTCTCAAAAGACAGTGGAACCGGAGTCTTTGAATATTTTTTTAACTTGGAGATAGATAGATTTTTGATAAGCAAGGGGGTGAAATGTTATGGGAGGTAGGTGGAAATTTGGAGTAATCAGTTCAGCCATGAAATCATTGAATGGCAGAAAGGCTCGAAGGGCCGAGTGGCCTACTCCTGCTCCTACTTCGTATGTTCATATATAAACATATGTTGTTGTTATTGATGTCTTCGGAACAGCTCTGTATACTTCTCCCCAGCCTGAAAAACAATCTATTTTCTGTGCCTTAGTCAATTGGATGTTTACACAATCTCTGCAACTTTGATCAATTGGGTTCAGTTTTCCTAAGAAGTCTATTAAATGGCACTTGAGAAAATGCCTTTTATAAGTTTATATACATAACAGCAGCTGTGCCACCGTGATCAATCCCCCCTATTACAATATCAAATTAATCCTTCAAATTTGTTCTGTACAATTTGCCTTTAACATGTTCATGGTAGCTGACATTTATAAACCCTTGTATTGAAAATCAGCAGGTATCTTTGTACACACTGATGGTTGTAATTTCCCCACCAGGGACACTCGTCTGACAGGTCAGTAAATACAGGGTTTATTCCATCTCTCCTTTTTTAAATGGGGTGAAACATTTCCAACTCTCCAGTCCTCTGCCACGTCTCCCATATCCAAGGATTGGAAGATTCTGGCGAGTGCATCTGCTATTTCCATTATTCATTACCTCAGCAACCCTCATACATCCCATCCAGACCGGGTAAGTATCATTCATTAAAAAGTGTTGGATTGAAAGGCTTTAACTGAACATGTTTGTTCAGTGATTGTAATTAATGTCAGTCTCTATGGACCCTAATTGTGTCACTGGAGGGTTTCCCTCTTCTATTAATAAGGGGCTCTTTTCAATTTGTTATCCCGTAGTGTCAGCGGGAACATCAGCCCCGGCACTAACAGTGATCAGCGGTTCCAGAGAGAGGGAGAGGATAGATCAGAATCTGAGAGCAATAGCTTGGAATGTTACAACAATGGGTCAGAATCTGAGAACAATACATTGGAATGTTACAACAATGGGTCAGAATCTGAGAACAATAGATTGGAATGTTACAACAATAGACAGGAGTTTATCCTCTTGGTTTGATTATCTTACTGCGGATTATTATTGGATAACATTGGAGGATCGGATCCGTTATGCACTGATAATAATTCAACACATTTATTATCCCATCCTCGCTATTGTTGGTGTCCCTGGTAAGTCCCTCTATCCAGCTATTAATTCTATAAACCATGATTAAATGTTTTACTGTTCTTAACAACAACTACCTCTGAAATATCGTTCTCCGTGTGAGCCCATTTGCTGCATAAACTCTTGTCTGTGCCCTTGCCAAATCTACTATTCCAATGCTCTCCTGGTTCCCTTCCCTATTGCAAACCGCCATAAGCCACAGTCTACCCAAAACTCTGCTGTCCATATCCTCACTCACACTAAATCACATTCACGCAACATCCATGTGCTCAGTGACAGACATTGGTTTTTGTCGGATAGAGAATGTGGAAGAAATAAATGGGGTGTGTAAGAAAGGTACCACAACAACTATGGGTGAGTTTAATCTGCATATAGATTGGACAAATCAGATTGGCAAAGGTAGCCTGGAAAACTTTGAGTGTATTTAGGACAGGTCCTTACAGTAGCACGTTCTAGAGTCAACCGGAGTGCAGGCTATTCTAGAACTGGTAATGTGCAATAAGACAGGATTGATCAAGAACCTCCTGGTAAAGCAGCCTCGAGGCAACAATGACAGGATTTCAATGTTCAGATTGAAGGGAAAACTGTGGGCCTATGTCCGGTTTGTTAAACCTAAATAAAGGTAATTATAAGGATATGAAGGTATAGCTAGCAAGAGTGAACTGGGAAACCAGGTTAAAAGTTAAGACAATAGAGATTCAGTGTCCTCTCAGGACAGTTCAGGCAAAGTTTACCAGACTAACACCTGGAATGAGCGGGTTGTCGTATGAGGAGCGGTTGGAGAGGCTCGGCTTGTATCTGCTGGAGTTTAGAGGAATAAGAGGCAACTTGATTGACACATAAAAGATCCTGATGGCATTTAACAGACTCGATGCGGGAAGAATTTTTCCTCTTATGTAGAAACATAGGAAATAGGAGCAGGAGTAGGCCATTCGGCCCTTCATGCATGCTCCGCCATTCATTATGATCATTGATGATCATCCAACTCAGCAGTCTGTTCCAACTTTTGCTCCATACCCTTTGATCCCTTTAGACCCAAGAGCTATATCTAACTCCTTCTTGAAAACATACAATGTTTTGGCCTCAACTGCTTTCGGTGGTAGCGAATTCCACAGGCTCACCACTCTCTGGGTGATGAAATTGCTCCACATCTCAGTCCTGAAAGGTTTACCCCGTATCCTTAGACTATGGCCCCTAGTTCTGGACTCCCCCACCATCGGAAATATCCTTCCTGCATCTCCCCTGTCAATTCCTGTTAGAATTTTATAGGTTTCTATGAGTTCCCCCTCACTCTTCTGAACTCCAGCGATTATAATCCTAACCGACTCAATCTATCCTCACACGTCAGTCCTGCCATCCCAGGAATCAGCCTGGTAAACTTTCACTGCACTCCCTCTGTAGTAAGAACATCCTTCCTCAGATAAGGAGACCAAAACTGCACACAATATTCCAGGTGTGGCCTCACCAAGGCCCTGTATAATTGCAGCAAGACATCCCTGCTTCTGGAATCGAATCCTCTCGCTATGAAGGCCAACATACCATTTGCCTTTTTTACCGCCTGTTGCACCTGCATGCTTACCTTCAGCGACTGGTGTACGAGAACACCCAGGTCTCGCTGCATATTCCCCTCTCTCAGTTTATAGCCGTTCAGATAATAATCTGCCTTCCATTTATTGCTACGAAAGTGGATAACCTCACATTTATCCATATTATACTGCATCTGCCATGCAATAGCCCACTCACTCAACTTGTCCAAATCACACTGAAGCCTCTCTGCATCCTCCTCACAACTCACCTCCCACCCAGTTTTGTGTCATCTGCAAATTTGGAGACATTACATTTAGTTCCCTCGTCTAAATCATTAATGTATATTGTGAATAGCTGCTGTCCTAGCACCAATCCCTGTGGTACCCCACTGGTCATGCCTGCCATTCAGAAAAAAGACCCATTTATCCCTACGCTTTGTTTCCTGTCCGCCAACCAATTTTCTGTCCCTCGCAATACATTACCCCCAGTACCATGCGTTTTAATTTTACATGCTAATCTCTTATGTGGGACTTTGTCAAAAGCCTTCTGAAAGTCCAAATAAACCACATCCACTGGCTCCCCCTCATCAACTCTACTCGTGACATCCTCGAAGAATTCTAGTAGATTTATCAAGCATGATTTCCCTTTCGTAAATCAATGCTGACTCTACCCAATTCTCCAAGTGCTCTGCTATAAAATCTTTGATAATGCACTCTAGAATTTTCCCCACTACTGACATCAGGCTAACTGGTCGATAATTCCCTGCTTTCTCTCTACCTCCCTTTTTAAATAGTGGGGTTACATTAGCTACCCTCCAATCTGTGGGAACTGTTCCAGAGTCTATAGAAACTTGGACGATGACCACCATCGCATCCACTATTTCCAGGGCCACTTCCTTAAGTACTCTGGGATGTAGACCATCAGGCCCTTGGGATTTATCACCCTTCAATCCCATCAATTTCCCCAGCATCATTTCTTGGCTAATATGGATGTCCTTCAGTACCGCTCTCTCACTGAGCCAACATTTCTGGTATGATATTTGTGTCCTCCTTTGTGAAGACAGAAACACAGTATGCGCTTAGTTGGTCAGCCATTTCTTTATTCCCCATAATAAATTCCCATGTTTCTGACTGTAAAGGACCTACATTTGTCTTCACCAATCTTTTTCTCTTCACATACCTATAGAAACTTTTACCGTCAGTTTTTATGTTCCCTACAAGCTTGCTCTCGTACTCTGTTTTCCCCTTCTTAATCAATCCCTTGGTCCTCCTTTGCTGAATTCTAAACTGCGCCCAATCCTCAGGTCTGTTGTTTTTCATGGCAAATTTATATGCCTCTTCCTTGGATCTAATCTCTAGTCTCTAATTTCCCTTTTAAGCCATGGTTGGGCTACATTTCCCACTTTATTTTGGCGTCAGACAGGTATAAACAAATGTTGCAGTTCATCCATGCGCTATTTAAATGTTTGCCATTGCCTATCCACCGTCATCCCTTTAAGTAACATTTCCCAATGCGTCATGGCCAACTCACGCCTCATACCTTCGTAGTTTCCTTTACTAAGATTCAGGACCCTGGTCTCAGAATCAACTCCGCCACTCTCCATCTTGATGAAGAATTCTATCATGTTATAGTGGCTCATCCCCAAGGGGTCTCGCACCACTAGATTGCTAATTATTCCACTCTCATTACAAAATACCCAGTCTAGGATGACCTGTTCTCTAGTTGGTTCCTCAACGTATTGGTCCAGAAAACCATCCCGTATACACTCCAAGAATTCCTGCTCTACAGTATTGTGACTCATTTGATTTGCCCAATCTATATGCAGATTAAGGTCACCCATAATTACATAATTACCCATAATTTATCGCATGCATCTCTAATTTCCTATTTAGTGCCATTTCCAAAATCACCACTACAGTTTTGGGGTGTATATACAACCTCCACTAATGTTTTATGCCCCTTAGTGTTTCTCAGCTCTACCCATGCAGATAACACATCGTCAGAACTAATATCTTTCCTCACTATTGCGTTAATTTACTCTTTAACCAGCAATGCAACTCCACCGCCTTTTGCTTTTTATCTGTCCTTCCTAAATATTGACTATCCCTGGATGTTCATTTCCTATCCCTGGTCACCATGTCTCTATAATCCCGACTATATCATACCCGTTTACGTCTATTTGCATGATTAATTAATCCACTTTATTTTGAATGCTCCGTGCATTAAGGCACTGAGACTTAAGGCTTACATTTTTAACATTACTTTTCCTCTTCCCAATATTTTCCACTGTGTACCTGTTTGATTCTGGCCCTTGATTTCTCTGCCTATCACTATTCTTATTCCCCTTAATGTCGTTTGCTCTTTTCTTTGATCTCCTTCCTCTGGCTCCTTGCAAAGGTTCTCATCCCCCAGCCATTTTAGTTTAAACTCTCCTCAAGCACTCCAGCAAATACTCCCCCGATGACATCAGTCCTGGTCCTACACAGGTGTAGCCTACACAGTTTGTACTGGTCCCACCTCCCCCAGAACCGGTCCCAATGTCCCAGGAATCTAAACCCCTCCCCCTCACTCCATCTCTTCATCCACGTATTCATCCGATATATCCTGCTATTTCTACTCTGACTTGCACGTGGCACTAGCAGTAATCCTGAGATCACTATCTTTGAGGTCCTACATTTCAACTTACTTCCAAGCTCCCTATATTCTGCTTTTAGGATCTCGTCCTTTTTATTACCTATGTCGTTTATACCAATGTGTACCACGACCACTGGCTGTTCACCCTCCCCCTTCAGAATGTCCTGGAACCAGTCTGAGACATCCTTGACCCTAGCACCAGAGAGGTAACATACCATCCTGGAGTCTCTTTTGCGGCCACGGAAACGCCTATCTATTCCTGTTACTATTGAATCCCCTAAAACTATTGCATTCCCAGATGTTTTACTCCTCCCCTGTGCAGCGGAGCCAACCATGGTGCAACGAAATGGGCTGTTGCTGCTTTCCCCTTAGAGGCCATTCCCCCCAACAGTATCCAAAACAGTATATCTGTTTCGCAGGGGAATCGCCACAGGGGATTCCTGCACTACCTGCCTAGTCCTCTTGCTCTGCCTGGTGATCACTCACTCCCCTCCTGCCTGTGGAGTCTGAGCCTACGGTGTGACCTCCTCTCTATACATGCTATCTACGATACTCTCCACCTCGTGGATGCCCCACGGTATTCTTAGCTGACGCTCCAGCTCCGAAACCAAGGCTTCCAGGAGCTGCAGTTGGACTCACTTCCTACACACATGCTGGTCCCAGGCATTGGAATTGTTCCCGGCTTCCGACATGGAGCACGAGGAGCACACTACGGCTTTGAGCTCTCCTGCCATGACTTAACCCTTTCAATTAAAATAAATCTTCTGGAAGATCTTAAAGTCCAATAATATCAATTACTCTAGATCCCTTTTTCCCTGGTCCTCGGTACTACAGAACTCCCTTTAAAAAAATAACTACTTACTTTCTTTGAAATAAACTTTAAACTTTTAAACTATTTTTTGCCTTAGATACATACCCAGCTGTTTAGAGGTATTCCCTAACAGCAGTAAATCAACTTTCTGCTCTCTTGTGATGTCACTGTTGTTGTTTTCTTTTATTTTCAAAACTCCGGCAGCTGAAAGAGCTCCGCTCCACTCCCAGAAGGTAAGAGACTGGAACTTGATCCTTGGGCTCGGGTTATAGGCTCCGCTCTCGGCGTTCTCCCCACAGGTCCACTCCACTCCCGGAAGATAAGATTTTCTCTTGTGGGAGAATCTAGAACTCCGGGTCACTATTTAAAAATAAGGTGCCGCCCATTTTAGACAGGGTTGTGAGTCTTTAGAACACTTTTCCTCAGAAGGTGGTGGAAGCAGAGTCTTTGAATATTTTTAAAGCAGAGGTAGATAGATTCTTGATAAGCAAGGGGTGGAAGATTATTGTGGTAGGCGAGAATGTGGAGTTGGGGTTACAATCAGATCAGCCATGATCTTATTGAATGGTGGAGCTGGCTCGAGGGGCCGAGTGGCCTACTCCACCTCCTACTACGTATGTTCGGATAACAAGTCCCCAGGACCAGATGGCCTGTATCCGAGGTCTTTAAAGTCAGTGGCTGCAGTGACAGTAGAGGCATTGGTTATAATCTTCCAAAATTACTTAGTTTCTGAAAGAGTTCCAGCGGATTGGAAAATAAAAATTGTAACTCATTTCTCCAAGAAAGGAGGAAGACAGGAAACTCTAGGTGAGTTAGCCTAAAATCTGTCACAGGGAAATTCCAATAATCCATTAATAAGGAGCTTGTAGCAGCATACCTAGAAAATCATCATGGGATCAGACAGAATCAACATGGTTTTTTAAAAGGGAAATAATATGTAACTAATTTATTAGAGATCTTTGAGGAAGTGGCAAGCAAGGTGGATAAAGGGGCACCTGTAGATGTGGTGTACTTGGATTTCCAAAAGGCATTATACAGGGGGTAACATATTTGTATGGAAAAAGGACGGGTTATCTAACAGGAAACAGTGACTGGGATAAATTAATCTTTTTGTGTTTACAAGCAGTAACTAGTGGAGTGCCACAGGGACCAGTACTGGGGCCTCAGCTATTTACAATGCATATCAATGACTTGGATGAAGTGACAGAATGGGAAGGAAAGTACTTTGTCAAGAGGAGGTAAAGAGTTTACAAAGGGATGTAATTAGGTTAAGTGAGGTCGGAAAACTTTGGCAGATGGAGCAGAATGTGGGAAGATGTGAACGTGTCCAATTTGGTAGGAAGAATAGAAAAGCAGTATACTATTTAAATACAGATTGAAGAACTCGGTGGTACAGAGAGATCTGGGTATCCTGGTACATGAATCAGAACGAGTTAGTATACAAGGACAACAAGTAATTAGGAAGGAAAATGGAATGTCAGTGTTTATTGAAAAGGGAATCGAGCATCAAAGTGGAGAAGATTTACTGCAGCTGTGCAGGGCCTTGCTAAGGCCAAATCTGGAGTATTGTGTACAGTTTGGTCTCCTTATTTGACAAAAATGATATAATTGCATAAGAAGCAGGTCAACGAAAGTGAACTTGACTCATTTTCTGAATGAAGGGCTTATTTTATGAAGAAGGTTTGAACAGGTTGGAGTTCAGAAGAATGAGAGGTGTCTTATTGAAACCTATTAGATCCTGAGCGGATTTGATATAGTGGATACTGGAGGATGTTTCCTCTTGTGGGGGAGACTGGAACAAGGGGATAAAGTTAAAAATAGGAGATAAGACATATTCTTATCGAATGGT
The DNA here is from genome assembly GCF_036365525.1 of Heterodontus francisci. Taxonomy (NCBI): domain Eukaryota; kingdom Metazoa; phylum Chordata; class Chondrichthyes; order Heterodontiformes; family Heterodontidae; genus Heterodontus; species Heterodontus francisci. The sequence continues at coordinate 271,827 of NW_027140186.1, forward strand.
GGATTAGGCTCAATGGGCCGAATAGCCTACTCCTGAGTTCTATGTTCCTGTATCCAGTAAAACATCAATTTTAATATTCTCACTCGTGTGATCACATCACTTCATGGCCTCACCCCTCTGATTATCCCAATCCCCTGTCCATTTCCAATATTCCTGAAACTTGTTCATCTTAAAGTCTTTTTCTAATACCGCAGAAGATAGATAGATTGGAGAGTTGGGCAGAGAAATGGCAGATGGAGTTCAATCAGGGCAAATGCGAGGTGATGCATTTTGGAAGATCCAATTCAAGAGTGAACTATACAGTAAATGGAAAAGTCCTGGGGAAAATTGATGTCCAAAGAGATTTGGGTGTTCAGGTCCATTGTTTCCTGAAGGTGGCAACGCAGGTCAATAGAGTGGTCAAGAAGGCATACGGCATTCTTTCCTTCATCGGACGGGGTATTGAGTACAAGAGTTGGCAGGTCATGTTACAGTTGTATAGGACTTTGGTTCGGCCACATTTGGAATACTGCGTACAGTTCTGGTCGCCACATTATCAAAAGGATGTGGATGCTTTGGAGAGGGTGCAGAGGAGGTTCACCAGGATGTTGCCTGGTATGGAGGGCGCTAGCTATGAAGAGAGGTTGAGTAGATTAGGATTATTTTCATTAGATAGACGGAGGTTGAGGGGGGACCTGATTGAGGTGTACAAAATCATGAGAGGCATAGACAGGGTGGATAGCAAGAGGCTTTTTCCCAGAGTGGGGGATTCAATTACTAGAGGACACGAGTTCAAAGTGAAAGGGGAAAAGTTTAGGGGGGATATGCGTGGAAAGTTCTTTACGCAGAGGGTGGTGGGTGCCTGGAACGCGTTGCCAGCGGAGGTGGTAGATGCGGGCACGATGGCATCTGTTAAGATGTATCTAGACAGATACATGAATGGGCAGGAAGAAAAGAGATACAGAACCGTAGAAAATAGGCGACATGTTTAGAGAGAGGACCTGGATCGGCGCAGGCTTGGAGGGCCGAAGGGCCTGTTCCTGTGCTGTAATTATCTTTGTTCTTTGTTCTTTGTTCTAATTCCCTTTTTAAAGTGAATTTCTTTCCCTCTGTCTCTCTCCCTGACCACACATTTTATCTCTCCAGCTCCACTGGTGATGTGGACGATTTAGTGACCCAACTCTGGACGAGGTATGGTGACTGTAGTTACAGTGTCTCTGGGTCTGTAACATGACCAATAAATGGAGCAGAGGCTGCAAAGAGGGGAAGCTCTGTAAAGAGGGAGGAGGAGGAGGCTCTGCCCTACCCACCCAGGGTTTTCCAAGAGCAAAAAGAACAGTGGTCCTAATACCAAGCCCTGGGGAGCACCACTGTATACTCCCATTGAGTCTGAACAACAACCTTTCACCACTTCTCTCTGTTTACTGTTCCTCAGCCAATGTTATATCCACACTGTCACTGTCCCTTTACTCCATAGGGTTCGGTTTCCCTAACCTGTCTATTGAATGTCACTTGATCAAACACCTTTTGAAAGTCCATATATATAACTTCAATCACACCACCCTCATCAACCCTCTCCATTGTTTTATCAAAGAACTCCATCAAGTTTACCTCACCACCACCTCTCTCCACTCCTCAACTGTTGTTCAATTATCAGACTGATTATCCGACACCCAGTACTGGATGAGCAGAAATTTCCTCCAATTAAATATTGGGAAGACTGAAGCCATTGTTTTGACTCCCCACTCCAACTCTGTTCCCTTGCTATTGATTCCATCCGTCCCCCTATTAACAGTCTGAGATTCAGGCGGTCTGTTTGCAAACTTGGTGTCATATTTGACCACAAAATGTTCTCCCAAATGCATTTTCAGGATATCATTACAACCGCCTATTTCCACCTCAGTAACATCGCCCGACTTCACCCCTGTCTCAGCCCATCTGCTGCTGAAACCTCATTCATGCCTTCGGCACCTCTGGATGTGATTATTCCAACTCACTCCTGGCTTATCTCCCACATTCTACCATTTGTAAACTTGAGGTCCTCCAGAACTCTGCGAACCGTGTCCTAATTTCCTTTTCAGCTATCACTGACCGACATTGACTCCTGATTAGCAAAGTATTTATTTTAAAATTCTCCACCTTGTTTTCCCTCCATGATATCGCCCACATTCTATATGTGTAATATCCTCCAGCCCCACAAACCTTAAAGATATCTGCACTCCTCTCATTCAGGCTTCTTGTGTGTCCCTGATTTTAATTACTCCACCATTGAAAGCTGCACCTTCAGTTGTCAAGGCGGCAAGCTTCTGGAATAATCTCCCTTCAGAGCTCCACCTGTCTGCCTCTGCACCACTCCACTCATTTTCCTTCTTTAGGACACTCTGTAAAACCTACCTCTTTCACCAAGCTGTTGGTGATCTGACCCAATATCTCCATATATGGCTCAGTGTCATACATACAACCCTCTAGTCCCCTGTCACCACTCCTCTATCCAAGGAGGATTGGAAGATTCTGGCCAGTGCCTCTGCTATTTCCACCATCGCTTCCCTCAGCAACTCTCATACATCCCATCCAGACCGGCTAAATGTTATACTTTATTGTGGTACAAAAGGTATTGGATTGAAAGGGGTTAATTGAACCTGTTTGTTCAGTGACTGTAATTAATGTCATTCTCCATGGAGCCTAATTGTGTCACTGGAGGGTTTCCCTCTTCTGTTAGTAAGGGGTTCCTTTAAATGAGTTATCCCATCGTGTCAGCGGCAGTATCATCACCGACACTAACAGGGATCAGCACCTCCAGCGAGAGTAAGGGAGAGGATAGATCAGAATCTGAGAGCAATAGATTGGAATGTTACAACAATGGGTCAGAATCTGAGAACAATCGACTGGGATGTTAGAACAATGGACAGGAGTTTATCCTCTTGGTTTGATTATCTTACTGTGGATGATTCTTGGATGACATTAGTGGATCGGATCTATTGTGCACTGAGGATGACTCAACATATTTATTATCCCATTCTTGCTATCGTTGGTGTCCCTGGTAAGTCTCTCTATCCAGCTATTAATTCTATAAACCTTGATTAACTGTTTTACTGCTCTTAACAACGGCCACTTCCATAATATCGTCCTCCATGGGAGCCCATTTGCTGCATAAACTCTGATCTGTGCCTTTGTCAAATCTACTATTCAAATGCTGTCCTGGTTACCATCCCTATTACAAACTGCCATAGATAACAGTCTATCCAAAACTCTGCTATCCATATCCTAATGGCACAAAGTCTCGTTCACCAACATCCCTGTGCTCAGTGACATACATTGGTTTTCTGTAGGACAGAGTTTATAGGAAGAAATAAATGGGGTGCGTAAGAAAAATGCCGCAATATTCATGGGCACTTTAATCTACATGTAGATTGGGCAAATCAGGTTGGCAAAGGTAGACTGGAAAATTAGTTCATAGAATTTATTCGTGAAAATTCCTCAGAGAAACACGTTCTGGAGCCAACCAGGAGCAGGCTGATCTGGAACTGGTAATGTGCAGTGAGACAGTATTAATCAAGAACCTCATGGTAAAGGAACTTCTAGGCGACAATGATCATAACATGATAGAATTTCAACGTTCAGATTGAAGAGAAAACTGTGGGCCTAAGACTGTTCTTTTTTTTAAAATTAAAGGTAATGATAAGGATATGAAGGCATAGCCAGCCAAAGTGAACTGGGAAACTAGGTTAAAAGTTAGAACAGTAGAGATTCAGTGGCTGACTTTTAAAGAGATACTTAACAACTCTCAGCAAAGATTTAACTGAGTGAGAAAGAAAGACCCTTGGAGAAGGTTGCATCATACGTGGTTAAATAGGGAATTTAAGGATAATATTAAATTGAAAGAAACACTGTCCAAATCTGCCAAGATTAGTGGTTGGTGAAAAGATTGGACAGATTTTAAGAACCAGCAACGAATGACAAAAAAAGGGTAAAAGTAGAGTGTTGGAGAAAGCGAGCTAGTAATGTAAACAGAGAGTACGAGTTTCTACAAATATTTAATTAGGAAAAGAGGAACTAAAGTCAGTGTTAATCCTCGAGTGAGTGCGTTTGGGGAATTAATCATGAGAAACAAGGACATGGAGGAGGGGTTGTGTTGTGTCTGTTATCACTGTAGCAAACTTAGAAAACCTTCCAAAGATACATGAATCAAGAGGCAAAAAGGGAGCGAGAGACTTCAAACAATCACCCTATCCAGAGAAAATGTACTGATAAAACTATGACAACTAAAGGCTGACAGGACCCGCCATCCGTGGTTAACTAAAACAGTTAAAGATAGTATCAACCTTAAAAAAAAAACATTTAATTATGCAAAGCTGGGTGGCAGGTCAGAAGATTGAACAGAATATAAACAGCAGCTAAGAACAACTAAATGATTAATAATGTGGGGACAATTAGTATACGAGAGAAAGCTGGCAAGAAATATAAAGACAGATAGTAAGAGGTTCTAAATATATAAACAGGAAAATAGTTAACAAAGTGAGCGTTGGTCCTATAGAAAGTGAGTCTGTGGAATTAATAATGAATATTAAAAAGTTGACAACTGACTTGTACAGGAATTTTGCATTGGTCCTCACTATAGAGGATACAAGTAACACCCCAGTATTAGCTGTAATCCAGAAATGGAAAGGAGGGAGGAACTCAAGAAAATTACAATCACCAGGGAAGTGGTGCTAAACAAATAGATGGAGCTGCGGGCTGACAAATGCCCAGATCCTGACGGACTTCATCCTACGGTTTTAAAAGGAGTGGCTAGTGAGATAGTTGATGCGTTAGTTTTAATTTTCCAAAGTTCCCTAGATTTGAGGAAAGTTCCGTTAGATTGGAAAATAGCGAACGTAACTCCTTTATTCAAAACGTAAGGGAGACAGAAAGCAGGAAACTACAGGTCAATTAGCTTCACATCTCTCTTCGGAAAAATGTTGGAAGCTATTATTAAAGATGTTGCAGCAGGGCATTTAAAACAAATTAAGGTAATCCGGCAGAATCAACATGATTTTGTGAAAAGGAAATCATGTTTAACCAATTTATTGGAGTTCTTTGAAGAAGTAACATGTGCTGTGGATAAAGGGGGACTGATGGATGTACTGTACTTAGATTTCCAGAAGGCCATTGATAAGGTGCCACATCAAAGGTTTTTGCAGAAAATAAAAGCTCATGGTGTCGGGGGTAAAATATTGGCATGGATGAAAGATTGGCTAGCTAACAGGAAACAGAGAGTAGGCATAAATGGGCCATTTTCTGGTTGGCAAGATGTGATGAGTGGTGTGCCACGGGAATCTGTCCTGGTGTCGCAACTTTTTACAATTTATATAAATGACTTGGATGATGGGAGTGAAAAAATGGTTGCCAAATCTGCTGATGACACAACGATAGGTAGGAAAATAACTTGTGAAGAGGACATAAGGAGGCTGAAAAGGTATATAGATAGGTTAAGTGAGTGGGCAAAGATCTGACAAATGGAGTATAATGCGGGAAAATGTGACATTGTCCATTTTGGCAGGAAGAATAAAAAAGAAGCATATTTAGATGGTGAAACATTGGAGAGTTCTGAGATGCAGAGCGATCTGGGTGTCCTAGTGCATGAATTACTAAAGGTTAGTCTTTAGGTTCAGCAAGTAATTAGGAAAGCTAATAGAATGCTATAATGTATTGGAATGGGAATTGAATGCAAAAGTAGGGAGGTTGTGCTACAGTTATGCAGAAAATTGGTGAGACCACATCTGGAGTACTGTGTACAGTATTGGTCTCCTTATTCAAGGAAGGATGTAAATGTATTGGAAGCATTCAGAGAAGGTTGACCAGACTAATACCTGGAATGGGCAGGTTGTCTTATAAGAAAAGGTTGGAAAGACTAGGCTTGTATCCACTGGAGGTTAGAAGAGCAAGAGGCGACTTGATTGAAGCATATGAGATACTGAGGGATCTTGACAGGGTGGATGTGGGAAGAATGTTTCCCCTTGTGGGAGAATTTAGAACTCGGGTTCACTGTTTAAAAATAAGGGGTCGCCCATTTAAGACAGAGATGAGGAGATTCTTTTTTCTGAGGGTCGTGAGTCTTTGGAACACTCTTCCTCAAAAGGCAGTGGAAGCAGAGTCTTTGAATATTTTTAAAGCCGATGTAGATAGATTCTTGATTAGCAAGTGGGTGAGTGGTTATTTGGGATAGGTGGGAATGTGGATTGAGGTTACAATCAGATCAGCTATCATCTTATTGAATGGCGGAGCAGGCTTGAGGGGCCAAGTGGCTTACTCCTGCTTCTAATTCGTATGTTTGTATGTTCGTATGTCAAGTCCCCAATATTAAAGGCCTGCATCCTAGGGCCTTAAAGTATGTGGCTGCAGAGATAGAGGAGGCATTGATTAAAATCTTCCAAAATTCCTTAGATTCGGGAATGGTCCCAGCGGATTGGAAAACAGAAAATGTAACAGATTTATTCAAGAAAGGAGGGAGACAGAAAACAGGAATCTATAGGCCAGTCAGCCTAAAATCTGTCATAGAGAAACTGCGAGAATACAGTAAGAATGAGTTTGTAGCAGCACACCTAGAAAATCATCATGGGACCAGACAGAATCAACATGGTTTTGTGTAAGGGAAATCATATGTAACTGTTTTATTAGAGCTCTTTGAGGAAGTAACAAGCAAGGTGGATAAAGGGGCACCTGGAGATGTGGTATACTTGGATTTCCAAATGCATGATGTAGGGGGTAACATATTGGCATGGATAAAGGATTCGTTAGCTAACAGGAAACATAGACTAGGGATAAATGGGTCTTTTTGCGTTAGCAAACAGTAACTGGTGAAGTACTACAGGGATCAGTGTTGGGGCCTCAAGTATTTACAATCCATATCGATGACTTGGATGAAAGAACAAGATGTGTGGTAGCTAAATGTACCGATGACAGCAAGATGGGAAGGAAAACGGGTTGTCAAGAGCAGGTAAAGAATTTCCCAAATGACACAAATAGGTTAAAGGAGATTGGCAAAAATTTGGCAGGTGGAGTAGAATGTGGTATGATGTGAACTTGTCCATTTTGGCAGGAAGAATAGAAAAGCAGTATATTATTTAAATGTAGAGAGATTGCAGAACTCGGTGGTACAGAGGGATCTGAGTGTCCTGGTACAGGAATCAGAAAGAGTTCGTGCACAGGGACAGCAAGTGGAATGAAAGAGGAAGGAAAATGTAATATTAGTGTTTATTGCAAAGGGAATCGTGTATAAAAGTGGGGACGTTTTACTGCAGCTATGCAGGACATTGGTGAGAACTCATCAGGTTTACTGTGTACAGTTTTGGTCGTCTTATTTGATAACAATGATATAACTACGTTTGAAGCAGGTAAGACAAAGTTCACTTGATTCATTCAGCGAATGAAGGGTTTATTTTATGAAGAAAGGTTGAAAATTTGGACTATAGTTTGAAAGAATAAGAGGTGATCTGAGTGAAACATGTAATATCCTGAGTGGACTTGATAGAGTCGAAACCGGGAGGATGTTTCCAGTTGTGGGGAGACTGGAACCAGGGGATAAAGATGATAATAAGAGTTCAGCCATGTTCATCCATGATCCGAACGAATGGTGGAGAAGGCTCAAAGGGCCGAATGGACTACTCCTGCCCCTGGGACCCATTTTACTACGTCCAGTAACACCTCAATTTTAATATTGTCACTCGTGTGATCAAATCCCTCCATGTCCTCACCCCTCTGATTATCCCAATCCCCTGTCCATTTCCAATATTCCTGTAACTTGAACATTTTCAAGTCTTTTTCTAATTCCCTTTTTAAAGTGAGTTTATTTCACCTCTCGATGTGATTATTCCAACTCACTCCTGGCTGATCTCCCACATTCTACTCTCTGTAAACTTGATGTTCATCCAAAACTCTGCTGCCCGTGCCCTAATTCCCTGTTCACCTATCACTGACCTACATTTACTCCTGATTTAGCAATGTTTCTATTTCAAATTTCTCCACCTTGTTTGCCCTCCATGACATCGCCCCCACCCTATATCTGTAATATCTTCCAGCCCCACAACCCTTAAATATATCTGCACTCCTCTCCTGCAGCCCTCTTGTGTGTCCCTGATTTTAATTACTTCACCATTGGAAGCTGCACCTTCGGTTGTCTAGGCCCCAAGCTCTAGAATAATCTTCCTACAGATCTCTACCGCTCCGCCTCTCCACTCACTTTCCTTCCTTAAGACACTCCTTGAAACCTACCTCTTTAACCGAGCTGTTGGTCATCTGACCCAATATCTTTATAAATGGTTCCGAGTCATACATTGTTTCATAATGCTCCTGTGAATCATTTTCGGATGTTTTATGACAAAGGCACTATATAAAATGAGTTGCTGTTGTTGATGTTTGCTGGACTTTTTTCTTTTTTGCATTTGCATATCCGTGCTGCTAGCCTGTTATTATCCCATGTTTTTACGTGTAATGAATACTATTCTCCTGCTTGTGAACGCCAGAAATTTCCCCACCAGCGAGGTTAGACTGATTGGTCAGTAATTACAGTGTTTACTCCATCTGTCCCTTTTTAAACAGGGAGTAACAATTACAACCCTCCAGTCCCTTCTCATAACTCCCATAGCCAAGGAGGATTGAAAGGTTCTGGCCAGTGCATCTGCTATTTCCACCTTTCCATCCCTCAGCAACCCTCACACGTCCAATCCAGACCAGGTAAATGTTCTCCTTCATTGTGGTGCAAAAAGTGTTGGATTGAAAGAGGTTAACTGAACCTATTTGTTCAGTGACTGTAATTAATGCCTGTCCCCATGGATGCTACTTGTGTCACTGGAGGGTTTCCCCCTTCTATCAATAGAGGGACTTCTTTCAATGTGTCACCGCACAATATCAGCGGGAGTATCATCCGGGGCACAAACAGTGATCAGTGGCTACAGAGAGACGGAGGGAATAGATCAGAATCTGAGAACAATAGATTGCAATGTTACAACAATGGATCATAATCTGAACAATAGATTGGAATGTTACAACAATGGGTCAGAATCTGAGAACAATAGATTGGAATGTTACAACAATGGGTCAGAATCTGAGAACAATAGATTGGAATGTTACAACAATGGGTCAGAATCTGAGAACAATGGATTGGAATGTTACAACAATGGGTCAGAATCTGAGAACAATAGATTGGAATGTTACTGCAATGGGTCAGAATCTGAGAACAATAGATTGGAATATTCCAACAATGAACAAAGAACAGTGTTCGCGGGAATGAATCTAGAACAATCACTTGACACTCAGGTCTGCTCCAATGTCAAACAGTTTATTTTGTTATGCCGGCGGGGAGCAGGTTACTGGGCTGTCCAGATGCCTCTCCATTGAACAAAGGAAAATCATCCATACTTATACATTTTCAAACAGTTACTCAGCCCATCCCGGCCGGACATGGTCCAATCACAACGATTATCGATTATATACATTGATTATTAGAGCCAATAGAAGCGGTTACTAGGCATAGAGGGGCTGCATGAACGGCCCACACACAGATAGGGGATTATTCATGATGTTTTCCATACCCCATTATCTTCATCTCGTTACCGGCCCATACACAGATAGGGGATTATTCATGATGTTTTCCATACCCCCTTATCTTCATCTCGTTACCGGCCCATACATAAACAGGGGATTATTCATGATGTTTTCAGCTCTTTACAGGCTAGCACCTTTGTCAGCATTCCACAAGGGCATCTGCTTTTCATTTTAATTAGCCTTTTGTTTGAGAATGGATTACTCAGCTCCTGTGGAATGTGGCCAAGTTAACTGAGCCCCATGGTTCTTTGCAACCTCCTCACTGTTCACTAATATTATATGGTACTGGTTACTCAAATAATAATTAAACATTATGATATTTATGGCAGGTGCCTCTGCGCTTGGGAATACCCTACAACAAACAGGAACAGGCCATTCGGCCCTTCAAGCCTGCGCCGATCTTGATGCCTGTCTGAACTAACACTTTCTGCACTTCCGGGGCCCATATCCCTCTATTCCCTTCCTATTCATGTATTTGTCAAGATTTCTCTTAAACGTCGCTATCGTATCTGCTTCCACCACCTCCCCTGGCAGCAAGTTCCAGGCACTCACCACCCTCTGTGTAAAAAAACCTGCCTCGCACATCACCTCTAACCTTTGCCCCTAGCACCTTAAACCTATGTCCCCTAGTAACTGACTCTTCCACCCTGGGAAAAAGCTTCTGACTATCCACTCTGTCCATGCTGCTCATAACTTTGTAAACCTCTATCATGTCGCACCTCCACCTCCGTCGTTCCAGTGAAAACAATCCGAGTTTTTCCAACCTCTCCTCATAGCTAAGGCCGTCCAGACCAGGCAACATCCTGGTAAACCTCCTCCGTACCCTCTCCAAAGCCTCCACGTCCTTCTGGTAGTGTGGCGACCAGAATTGTACACAATATTCTAAGTGTGGCCTAACTAAGGTTCTGTACAGCTGCAACATGACTTGCCAATTTTTATACTCTATGCCCCGAACGATGAAAGCAAGCATGCCGTATGCCTTCTTGACTACCTTATCCACCCGCGTTGCCACTTTCAGTGACCTGTGGACCTGTACGCCCAGATCTTTTTGCCTGTCAATACTCCTAAGGGTTCTGCCATTTACTGTATACCTTCCACCTGCATTAGACCTTCCAAAATGCATTATCTCACATTTGTCTGGATTAAACTCCATCTGCCATTTCTCCGCCCAAGTCTCCAACCGATCTATATCCTGTTGTATCTTCTGACAATCCTCATCATTATCTGCAACTCCACCAACCTTTGTGTCGTCCACAAACTTACTAATCAGACCAGCTACATTTTCCACCAAATCATTTATACATACTACAAACAGCAAAGGTCCCAGCACTGATCCCTGCGGAACACCACTAGTCACATTCCTCCATTCAGAAAAACACCCATCCACTGTTACCCTCTGTCTTCTATGACTGAGCCAGTTCTGTATCCATCTTGCCAACTCACCTCTGATCCCGTGTGACTTCACCTTTTGCACCGGTTTGCCATGCGGGACCTTGTCAAAGGCTTTACTAAAGTTCATATAGACAACATCCACCACCCCTCCCTCATCAATCATCTTCGTCACTTCTTCAAAAAACTCAATCAAATTAGTAAGACACGACCACCCCTTTACAAAACCATGCTGTCTCTGGCTAATAAGTTCATTTGTTTCCAAATGGGAGTAAATCCTGTCCCGAATAATCCTCTCTAATAGTTTCCCTACCACTGTCGTAAGGCTCACCGGCCTGTAATTTCCTGGATTATCCTTGCCACCCTTCTTAAACAAAGGAACAACATTGGCTATTCTCCAGTCCTCTGGGACCTCACCTGTATCCAATGAGGATGCAAAGATTACTGTCAAGGCCCCAGCAATTTCTTCCCTTGCCTCCCTCAATTCTAGGGTTGATCCCATCAGGCCCTGGGGACTTATCTACCTTAATGCTTTGCAAGACACCCAACACCTCCTCCTTTTGATAATGAGATGACTGAAACTATCTGCACTCCCTTCCCTAGGCTCATCATCCACCAAGTCCTTCTCCTTGGTGAACACTGATGCAAAGTACTCATTTAGCACCTCACCCATTTCCTCTGGCTTCACACATAGATTCCCATCTCTGTCCTCGAGTGGGCCAACCCTTTCCCTGGTTACCCTCTTGCTCTTTATATATGTATAAAAAGCCTTGGGATTTTCCTTAATGAGTCAGATACTGAACGTTATATTGGAATGTTAAAACAATGGTTCTGAGTCTGATAACAATAGATTGGAATGTTCCAACAATGGGTCAGATACTGTGAACGTTAGATTGGAATGTTCCAACAATGGGTCAGAATCTGTGAACGTTAGATTGGAATGTTAGAACAGTGGACAGGAGTTTTTTTCTCGGATCTTTTCATTATTTCTATGTATGATTGACTATCTTTGGCCTCTCGGATATATTGGGCACTGACGGTTATTCAATACATTTACTATCCCATTCTGGCTGTTATTGGTGTCTCTGGCAAGTCTCTCTGCCTCGCCATTAATTCTATCAACCATGTTTAACTAAATTACTGTTCTTGTCATTTACTCTGTCCTACTTTTTCCTGTTATCCCTGATGAATATCTCCAGCTATTAGCTCTCTCAACCATTGCTAACTATATTGCAGGTCTTGTAATTTACTCTCTCATCTTTGCTGCTGTCGCTGTCTCTATTTCCAGCTATAAGATCTGTAAACGTTGGTTCACTCAAATACAGTTCTTGCAATTTGAATTATGGGAAGACAAAACCATTGTCATTGGTCTCCATTATAAATTCCGTCCACTATCCCAGATCCACTTACCCTGTCCTGGGCAATGTCTGAGGCTCAACCAGACAGTTCTATTTCTGTGTTCTATTTATAACTGAGCTGAGTTCATCTCCTATTCTCTCCATCACCAACCCTGCCTACTACCATCTCTGTAATATCACCCAGCTCCTATTCAGTCCTTCTGCTGCATAGACCCTCATCGGTGCTTTTGTTAAAACACAGTTGATTATTCCAATTCTATCCTGGTCACTCTCCCAGTTATAGACCTCCATAAACCAGAGCCTACCCAGAATTCTGCTGCCTGTATCCTAACTCACACCAAATCGAGATCACCCATCACCCCTGTGTTCACTGATCTACATTGGCTTCCAGTCTGACAGCACCTTAATTTTAATAATCTCGTTCTTGTGTTTGAATCCCTCCATTGCCTCACCCCTCCAATTCGTCCCATTACTTCATATCTTTCGCCTTTAACACGTTTTTTAAAAAATGTTCCTTTTAAAGTGAATTCTTTCCCTCTGTATCTACCCCTGACCATGATTTTCTGCTCTACAGGGCCACTGGACCAAATGCCACGGAAGCTTGGATCCATAAAGTGATGCAATCTGAGCTGCTGTCCGCTTCCAGCATGGCCTGTACAGTCGCCAATTCTGAGCAGGGCTCCAGCCTGGATGTACCATGTGTACGTCTGTAGCAGGAAGTGGCTTCAATGCACCATTCCAGTAGCTTTGATGTATGCCTTTGTTGGTGTGTGAGCATGCCCAGTACATCATGTTGGTGAATGTCCACTATCTTGACAGCAGCCCCTTTACCTTCATTCTGAAGCAGTCAGCTGTTCCCACCATCTTCAGTTCTCCATGCAAAACCAGAAGGTGGCTCATCGGAGATAACGTAAAACCCCTTCTGGAGACAGCTCATGTTTCTACATCCCAAACCACCTCCCGTCGCCAACCAACCTCACGCGATTTACATGTGTATAACGTGAGCAATGAAGTCACCAGGAACATGGTGGAATAGACCATTCGTTTGTTGAAGCAATGCTTCCAATGCCTGAACCGCTCGGGTGTGGGGGGTGGGGGGGGGGGGGGGGGTGCCTTCCACTACACACTGGAGCGGTGCCCAAGTTCATGGTGTTCTGCTGCACCCTTCATATCATCACCCTGATTAGGACACAGGCATTGGCACCAGGAATCCGGAGGCCACCTCAGGAGGAGGAAGCAGGGAGGGTATTTCCTGGATGCCTTCCACAGAGACTTGCTGACTGCTCCTATACAGTGCTACCCCAGTGGCTGTAGCTTTTTATATTCATTCATGGAATGTGGGTATCGCTGACAAGGCCAGAATTTATTGTCCATCGTTAGTTGCCCTTGAGAAGGTGATAGTGAGCTGCCTTCTTGGACCACTGCAGTCCATGTAGGGTAGGCGCACCCACAGTGCTGTTAGGAAGGAAGTTCCAGGATTTTGCCACAGCGAAAGTGAAGGGATGGTGATATATTTCCAAGTCACGATGGTGTGTGACTTGGAGGGAAATGTGCAGGTGGTGGTGTTCCCATGCATCTGCTGCCGTTTTCCTTTGAGGTGGTGGAGGTCGCGAATTTGGAAGGTGCTGTCTAAGGAGGCTTGGTGAGTCGCTGCTGGTCATCTTGTAGATGGTACACACTGATGTCACTGTGACTGGTGCTGGAGTCATGGAGTCATTTATGGTACAGATTAAGACCATGCTGGCTCTCTGCAGAGTAATCCAGTCAGGCCCATTCCCCCACTCAATCCCTGTGTTCCTGCAAATTTTTTTCCTTCAACTGTCCATCCAGTTTCTTCGGGAAATCATTGATCATCTCTACCTCCACCACTATTGTGGGTAGTCAGTTCCAGCTCATTACAAATCACTGCGTAGAACAAAAAACAAGTTCTTGTTCAGATTCCCCCTGCATTTCTTGTCAAATCTTTCAATCTGTGTCTCTAGTCCTTGTACTATTCGTTAATACGGACAGTTTTCCTTTTCTAATTTATCAAAGCCTGTCATAATCTAGTACACCTCGATTAAATCACCCTTCAATCTCCTTTGTTCCCCTTCGAACAAAGGCACATTTTCCAATCTTACCTTGTAACTAATCCTCCTCCCCCTTCCCTAGATCCATTCTGGTAAACCTCCTCTGTACCCTCTCAAGGAGACTCACACCCTTCCCAAAGTGTGCTGACCAGAACTGGACGCTATATTACATTTGGAGCCTAACCACTGTTCTATAAATGTTCAGCATAACTTCCCTGCTTTAGTACTCAATGCCTCTGTTTTAAACCCAAATCCCATTTGCTTTGCTGTCAATTGTCAATATGTCCTGTTATCTTCACAGATTAATCCACCCGCAGGTTTCTCTGTTCCTCAACACTCTTTAGAACTGTGATATTAGTCAATACAGCTATTCTATTCCGACTGACAAAATGCATCACCTCACACTCCTCTCTATTAAATTCCATCTGTCAGTTGTCTGCCTATCAGTGTCCTGTTGCAGGTGGTTCATATCATCCTCACTCTTTGCTCTTCCTCCAAATTTGGTGTCATCGGAACATTTTGAGATTGTACTCATGGGACAATGGCCGCCCTGCGTTCCATCCCACCCCAATCCCTCAACCCAAACCTTCTGATTGTTTTTATTCTTTCATGGATTTGTGTCTCACTGTCAAGACTAGCATGTTCTGCCCATCCCGATTTGCCTTTGAACTGAGTGGCTTGCTCGGCCTTTTCAGAGTGCAGTTAAGAGTCAACCACATTGCTGTGGGTCTGGAGTCGCATGTAGTCCAGACCAGGTAAGGACAGCAGATTTCCTTCCCTAAAGGATATTCATGAAGCAGATGGTTTTATACTTTCCAATGATAACCCAAAACTGCCAGCTTCCCAGTCACAGCAGCTCCAGGAGACTGAGAGAGAGCAGCAGCACAGCACTGATGGTGAAGTCCCATCACTAGGTCTGATACTCACAGTCACCAGCTCAAATATTAACACTGCGTGTACCTTCGAGGCTGGTGTAGAGCCGGAATCTGCACGTGGTGAGTCATAGTATCATAGGATTGTTGGAGCACAGAAGGAGGCCATTCGTCCCTTTGTGTCCGTGCTGGATCTCTGTGAAAATCAAGCAGCTCCTCCCACTGCCCCTGCCTTTTCCCAAAGACATTTTTTTATCTTCAGATAATTATCCAATTACCTTTTGAAAATTACGTTTGAATTTGCCTCCACCACACTCTCAGGCAGGTCATTCCAGATTCTAACCACTCACTGTGTTTATCCTCATGTCACCTTTAGTTCTTCTACCAATCACCTTAAATCAGTGTCCTCTGGTCTTGATCCATCCACCAATGGGAACAGTTTCTCTCTATCCACCCTGTCCAAACCCCACATCATTTAAAACTCTTCTGTCAAATCTCATCTTCACCTTTTCTTCAAGCAGAACAGCCCCAGCTTCCCCAATCGATCTGTATAACGGAATTCCTCATCCCTGGAACCATTCCCGTAAATCTTTGCTGCGCCCTCTCTAATTCCTTTGCAACCTTCCTGAACTGAGGTGTCTAGGCCTGGACACAATACTCCAGTTGAGACTGAGGCTGTGTTTTATAACGTTTCATCATAACATCCTTGCTATTGTACTCTCTGTCTCTGTTTATTAAAGCCAGGATTCTGCATGCCTCACTAACTGCTTTCTCAACCTGCCTGCCACCTCCAACAATAGGATCACGTATACCCCTCAGGTCTCTCTGCTCCTGCATACCCATTAGAATTTGATCCTTTATTTTCACTTGCTTCTTCACGGTCTTGCTACCAAAACGAAACACTTCACATGTCTCCACATTAAATTTCATCTGCAATGTGTCCTCCCATTCTACCTGCCTGTCTCTGTCCTCTTGAAGTCTATCATATCCTCCTCTCTGTTCACAATAATGCCGAGTCTTCTGTCAGCTGCAAATTTTGAAATTGTTCCCTCTAGACTGAAATACAGGTCATTAATGTAGATCAAGAACAACAGTGGCCCTATCCTGACCCCTGGGGAACACCACTATAAACGTTCCTTCAATCTGAGAAATAACTGTTCACCATTACTCTCCATTTAACATGTCTCCAATTTCAGCATTCACAGCCAACAGCAGCAGCCTCCTGTGATTCAGTGCAGCTTCCTTTTTAAGAGGGACAGACTGCCTTAAAGAGCTGAATTCTGGCTGCAAAATGAGCCATCCACACACACAGTTAAGCCCCTGTTAAGTGTGCAGACAGACGGCAGCGTGGGTCACCCTGGGCGGCATGTAGATTTCATGGAAATGTTGAGGCCGCAGGAAGTTTGTGTGTCACCTGCCTCAACAAGAACGGGCACGGGAAGATCATGAACCATCTGCCCAAAAAAAGACACAAATCTGATTTTGTCACTCTTTCTAGTTCCCTTTCACTATTTCACCTTCTCTCTCTCTCTGTCTCTCTCTCTCTTCGCTCTCTGTGTCTCTTGCTCATAAAATCAGAGATTGCTGCAGCACAGAAGGAGGATATTGGGCCCATTGTGTGAGTGCTGTCTCTTTGAAAGAGTTATCCAGTTAGTTCCTCTCCCCTCCTCTTTCCCCAGACTCCTGCTTTGTTTCCCTTTCAAGTATTTGTTAAATTCCCTTTTGAAATATATTATTGAATCTGCTTCCACCATGTTTTCAGGCAGTGAATTCCAGATCCCAACAACTCGCTGTGCAAGAAAATTCTCCTCATTTCACCTCTGGTTCTTTGTCAATTACCTTCAATCCGTGTCTTAATACTGCACTTTCTGACACTGGAAACAGTTTCACATTAATTACCCAATCAAAACCGATCTATATCCTGCTGTATCCTCTGACAATATTCATCACTATCCGCAACTCCGCCAACCTTTGTGTCATCTGCAAACTTACTAATCAGACCAGCTACATTTTCCTCCAAATCATTTATATATACTACAAATAGCAAAGGTCCCAGCACGGATCCCTGCGGAACACCACTAGTCACATTCCTCCATTCAGAAAAGCGCCCATCCACTGATACCCTCTGTCTTCTATGACTGAGCCAGCTCTGTATCCATCTTGCCAGCTTATCTCTGATCCCGTATGACTTCACCTTTTGTATAAGTCTGCCATGAGGGACCTTGTCAAAGGCTTTACTGAAGTCCATGTAGACAACATCCACTGCCCTTCCTCCATCAATCATCTTCGTCAATTCCTCAAAAAACTCAATCAAGTTAGTGAGACACGATCTCCCCTTCACAAAACCATGCTGTCTCTCGCTAATAAGTCCATTTGTTTCCAAATGGGAGTAAATCCTGCACCGAAGAATCCTCTCCAATAATTTCCCTACCACTGACGTACGGCTCACCGGCCTGTAATTTTCCTGGATTATCCTAGCTACCCTTCTTAATCAAAGGAAGATCATTGGCTGTTCTCCATTCCTCTGGGACATCGCCTGTAGCCAATGAGGATACAAAGATTTCTGTCAACGCCCCAGAAATTTCCTCCTCTGGGGTAGATTCCATCAGGCCCTGGGGACTAATCTACATTAATGTTTTCCAAGACGCCCAACACCTCCTCCTTTGTGATTTCGACACGACCCAGTCTATCTACACTCCCTTCCCTAAACTCATCATCCACCAAGTCCATCTCTTTGGTGAATACTGAGGCAAAGTATTCATTTAGTCCCTCACCCATTTCCTCTGGCTCCACACATAGATTATCTCCTCTGTCCTTGAGTGGGCCAATCCTTTCCCTTGCTACCCTCTTGTTCTTCATATACGGATAAAAAGCCTTCGGATTTTCCTTAATCCTGTTTGCCAATGACTTATCATAATTTCTTTTAGCCTTCCTGACTCCTTGCTTAAGTTCCTTCCTACTTTCTTTATATTCCTCAAGGGCTTCGTCTGTTCCCAGCCTTCTAGCCCTTATGAATGCTTCCTTTTTGTTTTTTGACTAATCTCACTATATCCCTCGTTATCCAAGGTTCCCGAAACTTGCCAAACTTATCCTTCATCCCCACAGGAACATGCCGGTCCTGGATTCTGATCAACTGACGTTTGAAAGACTCCCACATGTCAGATGTTGATTTACCGTCAAACAGCCACCCCCAATCAAAATTCTTCAGTTCCTGCCTAATATTGTTATAATTAGCCTTCCCCCAATTTATCACCTTCACCCGAGGACTACTCTTATCCTTATGCACAAGTACCTTAAACCTTATGGAATTATGATCACTGATCCCGAAATTCTCCCCTACGGAGACTTCGACCACCTGGCCAGGCTCTTTCCCCAATACCAGGTCCAGTACGACCCCATCCCTAGTTGGACTATCTCCATATTGTTTCAAGAAGCCCTCCTGGATGCCCCTTACACATTCTGCCCCATCCAAGCCCCTAGAACTGAGTGAGTCTCAGTCAATATAGGGGAAGTTAAAATCAGCCATCACAACAACCCTGTGACCTTTACATCCTTACAAAATCTGTCTACCTATCTGCTCCTCTATCGCCTGCTGGCTTTTGGGAGGCCTGTAGTAAACCGCCAACATCGTGAATGCACCCGTCCTATTCCTGAGCTGTAACAATATTGTCTCGCTGCATGACCCCTCCGAGGTGTCCTCCCGCAGTACAGCTGTGATATTCTCCTTAACCAGTAAAGCAACTCCCCCACCCCTTTCACTTCCCCTCTATCCCGCCTGAATTTCTAAATCCCGGAACATGTAGCTACCAATCCTGTCCTTCCCTCAACCAAATCTCTGTAACAGCAACAACATCATAGTTCCAAGTACTAATCCAAGATCTAAGTTCATCTGCCTTACCTGTTATACTTCTCACATCAAAACAAATGCACTTCAGACCACCAGTCCCGCTGAACTTAGCAACATCTCCCTGCCTGCTCTTCCTCTCAGTCTTACTGGCCTTACTCACTAGTTACGCTCAGTTATTTCACTTGCTAACCTACTGCTCCTGTTCCCAAGCCCCGCCACACTAGTTTAAACCCTACCGAGTAACGCAGATTTGTTCCTCCACGTCCTTCCCACCAGCTGGTGACCTATAGACAACAAGAAGCAATGTAACTGCAACTTTTTTGCTCCTTCGCTCCACCCATTTAGATTCTGTCCCTGACCCACTCCCCCCTCCCCCCGCCTGGGACATTCTCTCTCTCCAGCACTATAATATTCTCCTTAATCAATACCACCACCCCTATTGCTATTCTTCCTTCTATCATTCCTGAATACCTTGTATCCAGGAATATTTAACACCCAGTCCTGCCTTTCTTTGGACCAGGTCTCTGTTGTAGCCACAACACCATATTTCCACATGGCAATCTGCACCTATACCTCACCAGTCTTATTCACCACACTCCATGCTTTCACATACATGCACACCAACCCTCACGTAAATGTTATTACTTTCTCCCATTCCCTAACCCCACCTAATAACATTCTGAACCCTGCTGTCGTGCTATCCAACTCTTCCCGTATTCTGTGCACCTTGGAATTCCCATCTGATGTTTTCTCCTGGTTCCCATACACCTGCCAATTTAGTTTAAACCCTCTGCAATAGCACGAACAAATCGCCCCTCAAGGGAATTAGTCTTCTGCTCTGTTCTGGTGTAAATCGTCCAGCCTGTACAGATCCCACATTCTCCATAACTGGTCCCAGTGTCCAGGAATCTAAACCTCTCCGCTTCTGCAGCATCCTTCCAGCCACACATCCATCTGTACTATCCACCTATGTCTCTACTCACTCGCATGGTGTACTGAGAGTAATCCGGAGATTACGTCTTTGAAGTCTTGCTTGCTAACTTCTTTCCCAGCTCCCTGAATTCTGACTGCAGGACAACCTCCCTCTTTCTGCCTCTGTCGTTGCTTCTTATGTGGACCACGACTGCTGGCTGTTCACCCTCCACCTTCAGGATGCTCTGCAGCCGCTGGATGATATCCTTGACCCTGACCCCAGGGAGGGAACACACCATCATGGATACACATCTGCGGCCTCAGAAACCATTATCTATCGAATTTCCTATCACGATCAACATTCCAGTCTTCCCTGTAAACCCCCCCCCCCGCTCTTCCCCCAGTACAGCTGAGACAGCCCTGGTACCATGGCCTTGCCTGTGGCTGCAGTCTCCAGATGAACCATCAGTATTGAATACTGGTTGGAGAGTGAGATGCACTCAGGAGTCTCCTGTGCTACCTGCTGATTCTTCTTGACGTGCTCTCCACAAATTACTCAACCTCACATATATACGACAGTGACATCCATGGTCCCACCATCTGCAGCTTGTACATCATCCCAGAGAGCAGGATGAGGGGGAGGTGAGAGTTAAGAAGGGACATAAGGCAGGAACATAACATCATCCTGAATGCTCTCGCTGATGCCGAATGCTACGGCCTCTGTCACAGCCAGTCCCATGATGTGGAGAATCATCTCCTCCCTCAGGCTCAGGGGTGAAGGAATGCCTGGTCCTCGCTGGTTCACTGCTGCTCCCTGTGATTATGGGCCACCTTGTCCGGTAAGAGAGAGGGCAAAATGCCACTGATTGTGTTGCACTGTGTTTGTGTGATGTGCCTGCCATAGTTGAATAGCTGGAGGTATGTGGAGGCACTGAGAGGTGGGTGTGAGGCTGGTATTAGTGGAAGGTGTGTGAGGGTGAGCTGGGCTATGTGAGGTGTGAGTCCTGAGTGTTAGGGACTGCTGATGGGTCAGTGATGGGGGTGTGGTACATTGAGCAGTGTGAGAGGTTGGTGGTGTTGGGGGTAGGAGATGCCTTTCGGAGATGAATTCACTGACATTGACCACCCGAGTGAGCTCATTAAACTTCTTCTGGATCTTCTGCCAGGTCGTCGGGGCCAGACTTCTTGCATTGACCTCCCTGACCACCTGCTCCCATTCCCTTCGGAGGGCGTTCCTTGAGGGTCTCCATCCCACCCCACAGAAGTATGGCCTCTCTCCTCCTGTCACCCACCATGACTAAGGCCTCCAGCACTACATTCGTGATCCGCAGAGCCCTCTCTCTGTCCTAGTATCCCATTTACCTTGTCTACAATTGCAGCATTCACAGTCAGCAGCAGCAGGCTCCTGTGATTCAGTGCAACATCCCTTTAAGAGGGAAGAACTACCTTTAAGAGCGGAATCCTGGCAAACATCTGCCAGACCCACACACTCAGGTCCCTCTTCAGCGTGCAGACAGACAGCAGCGCAGTCATGCTCAGGAGCATGTAGAATTCGTGGAAATGTGGAGGCAGCAGGACGTTTGTATGTCACCTGTCAGAATAGGAATGAGTACGGAAAGATCATAACCCCTCTGCCCAAAAGGTGATGCAAACCTGATTTTCTCACTCTTTCTATTTCTCTTTCCCTCTTTCACACTGTTTCTCTCTCTCTCTCTATCTTTCTCCCTCTCTCTTCTCTCTCTGTCAGTTGTTCATAGAATCAGAGATTGATGCAGCATAGAAGGAGGATATTCGGCCCTTTGTCTCAGTGCTGTCTCTTTGAAAGAGCTGTTTAATTCGTTCCTCTCCCCTCCTCTTTCCCCAGATTCCTGTTTATTTTCTTTTTCCTTTTCAAGTATTTGTTAAATTCCCTTTTGAAAGATATTATTGAATCTGCTTCCACCATGTTTTCTGGCAGTGAATTCCAGATCCCAACAACTTGCTGTGTAAAAAAATTCTCCTCATTTCACCTTTGGTTCTTTGTCAATTACGTTCAATCTGTGTCTTCTTAATACTGAACTTCCTGACACTGGAAACAGTTTCACATTAATTACCCTATCAAAACCCTTCATGATTCTGAATTCTATTTGAATTCTCCCCTTACCATTCACTGCTGTAAAGAGAACAATCCCAGCTTTTCCAATCTCTCCATGTAACTGAATTCCCAGATCCCTGGTACCATTCTAGTAAATCACCTCTGTATCTTCACTGAGTCCTTGACATCCTTACCAAAGTGTGGTGATCAGAATTGGACACAATTCTCCAGCTTGGACCTAACCAATGATGTATAAAAATCAGCATTTCCTCCTGAGTTTTATTACTCTTTGCCTCTCTCTCTAACACCAAGGACACTACTTGTTACCTTCAAAGATCTCTGTGTGTACACCCCAGGTCTCTCTAACCCTGCACCTACTTCAAATGGTACCATTTCGTTTATATTGTTCCTCCACATACTTCCTACCCAAATGTCTCACTTCACACTTCACTTTGTTAAATTACATCTGCCATGTTCCTGCCCATTTCACCAGTCAGTCTCTGTCTTCCTCAAGTCTGCTACTATCCTTCACACTGTTTATTAACATTTCTGAGCTTCCGTCCATCTGAAAACTTTGACATTATCCCCTCTGTACATAAGCCCATTGCATTAACATACAGCAACTGTGATCCCAACAGTGACCCTGTGGGAACCCCACTGTGTACTTCCGTGTAGACTGAACAATAACCATTCTCCACCACTCTCTGCTTTCTGTCACATAGCTAATTTCCTGCATGCTGCCATTGAAATTTTTTTTAAAACTTCCATTTATGTAGCGCCTTCATGATCACTGCATGTCCCAAAGCGATTTACAATCACTGAGTACTGATTAAACCCTAGTCACTATTGTAATGTAGGAAAGATGGCAGAAAAGTTCCACACAGCAAGATCCCACAAGCAGCAATGTGATAATGATCAGATCTTTAACATCCACCTGGGAGGGCAGATGTTGGTTTAATGTTTCATTCGACAGACGGCACATCTCACAGTGCAATACTCCCTCAGTAATGTCACTGCAGTGTCAGCCTTGATTCTTGTGATCAAGTCCTGCAGTGACACTTGATCCTAGAAGCTTGTGACTGAAAGGGGAGAGAGCGACAAACTGAGCCACGGCTGACATTGGTCCTTTAATCCTATGTGTTTCTAACTTGGTAACACGGCTGTTATGTGGTACTTTATCAAATGCCTGTTTAAAGGATAGGAATATTAGGAAAGTGGAGGCAAGAACAATCATAGAAACATAGAATAGCATTGCACTGAAGAAGGCCATTTGGTCCAACATGTCAGTGCTGGCCCTTTTGAAGATCTTCCCGTTCGTCCCACACCCTGGCTCTTTTTTTTATTCATTCATGGGATTTGGGCATCACTGGCTTGGCCAGCATTTATTGCCCTTGAGAAGGTGATGGTGAGCTGCCTTCTTCAACCGCTACAGTCCATTTGGAGTAGGTAGACCCACAGTGCTGTGAGGAAGGGATTTTGACCCAGCGACAGTGAAGGAAGAGCGATATAGTTCCAAGTCAGGATGGTGTGTGACTTGAAAGGGAACTTGAGGGTGGTGATGTTCCCATGTATTTGCTGCCCTTGTCCTTCTAGTTGGTAGAGGTCGGGGGTTTGGAAGGTGCTGTCGAAGGAGCCTTGGTGCATCGCTGTAGTGCATCTTGTAGATGGTACACACTGCTGCTACTGTGCGTCGGTGGTGAAGGGAGTGAATGTTTGTAGATGGGGTGGCAATCAAGCGGGCTGCTTTGTCCTGGATGGTGTCGAGCTTCTTGTGTTGTAGGAGCTGCACCGATTCAGGCAAATGGAGAGTATTTCACCACACCCCGGACTTGTGCCTTGTAGATGGTGGACAGGCTTTTTGGATTCAGGACGTGAGTTACTTGCCTCAGGATTCCTAGCCTCTGACATGCTCTTGTAGCCACGGTAATTATATGGGTACTCCAGTTCAGTTTCTGGTCAACGGTAGCCCCTCGGATGTTGATAGTGGGGGATTCAGCGATGGTTATGCCATTGAATATCAAGGGGAGATGGTTAGATTCTCTCTCGTTGGAGATGGTCATTGCCTGGCACTTGTGTGGCACGAATGTTACTTGCCACTTATCAGCCCAAGCCTGGATGTTGTCCAAGTCTTGCTGCATTTCTGCACGGACTGCTTCAGTATCTGAGGAGTCAGGAATGGTGCTGAACATTGTGCAATCATGAGTGAACATCCCCACTTCTGACCTTATTATTGAAGGTAGGTCATTGATGAAGCAGCGGAAAATGGTTGGGCCTGGGACACTACCCTGAGGAACTCCTGCAGTGATGCCCTGGAGCTCAGATGATTGTCCTCCAACAACCACAACCATCTTCCTTTGCACTAGGTATGACTCCAGCCAGCGGAGGGTTTGAGATAATGAGGTAATGAGATCAGGAGCTGAGTGGCTCTAGCAGAACCTAAACTGAGCGTCACTGAGCAGGTTATTGCTAAGCAAGTGTTGTTTGATAGCACTGTCGGTGACACCTTACATCACTTTACTGATGATTGAGAGTAGGCTGATGGGGCGGTAACTGGCCGGGTTGGACTTGTCCTGCTTTTTGTCTGCAGGACATACCTGGGCAATTTTCCACATTGCCAGGTTGCTGCCAGTGTTGTAGCTGTACTGGAACAGCTTGGCTAGGGGCGTGGCAAGTTCTGGAGCACAGGTCTTCAGTACTATTTCCGGAATATTGGCAGGGCCCATAGCGTTTGCAGTATCCAATGCCTTCAGTCGTTTCTTGATATCACGTTGAGTGAATCGAACCCTGAGAAACAGTACTGTCTACTCCCCTCCACTTCCAGTCTGAACAATGACTGTTCACCACTTCTCTCTGCTTCCTGTCCCTGAGTCACTGTCATATCCACACCATCACTGTCACATTAATCCATGTCTTCCATTTCTCATAACAAGTCTATGAAATGTTATTTGTTTACAGGCCTTTTGAAAATCTATATACATAAATGGATATACACGAGTAGGGGCGGAACATGTTGGTATGGTTCTTCATGAATACTTTGTATCTGTCTTCACAAAATGGGGGGACGATGCAGATATTGTGGTTAAGGAGGAGGAGTGTGAATTATTGGATGTGATATACATAGGGAGAGAGGAAGAATTAATGGGATTAGCATCCTTGAAAGTTGATCCATCACCAGGGCCAGTTGAAATGTATCCTAGGCTGCTAAAAGAGGTGAGAAAGGAAATAGCAGAGGGTCTGACCATCATTTTCCAGTCCGCACTGGATACAGTGTAGTGCCAGAGGATTGATGAACTGTTTAAATAGTACCTCTTTAAAAAGGGAGCAAGGGATAGACCGAATAATTGCAGGCCAGTCAGTCTAACCTCAGTAGTGGGCACATTATTGGAACCTATTCTGAGGCAGGATCACGTGTCACTTAGAAAGTCACAGGTTAGTCACGGATAGTGAGCATGGATTTGATAAGGGAAGATATTGTTTGACCAAATTGATTGAATTTTTTGAAGAAGTAGCAAGGATGATAGATGAGGGTAGTGCAGTTGATATGGTCTACATAGATATTGGCAAGGCTTTTGTCAAGATCCCATGTGGCATACCAGTTAAACAAATAAAATCCCATGGAATCCAGGGAAATTCAGCAAGCTGGATACAAAATTGTCTCAGTGACAGGAAACAAAGGGTGATTGTTGACGGGTGTTTCACTGACTTGAGGCCTGTTTCCAGTGGCGTTCCACAGGGCTCAGTACTGGGTCCCCAGCTTTTTTGTAGTATATATTAATGATTTGAACGTAAATGTAGGGGGCATGATCAAGATGTTTCCAGATGGTACACAGATTGGTCTTGCAGTAGATAGCGAGCAGGATAGCTGTATGCTGCAGGAAGAAATTGATGAGAGAAAAGTGACAAATGGAATTCAACCTGGATAAGTGTAAGGTGATGCAATTGAGGAGGTCAAACAAGGCAAAGGGATAGACGATTAATAGGAAAACACTGAGAAGTGTAGAGGAAGTGAGGGACCTTGGAGTCAATGTCCACTGATCCCTGAAGTTAGCAGGTCAGGTCGATAAGGTGGTTAAGAAGGCATATGGAATCCTTTCCTTTATTAGCTGAGGTATAGAATACAAGAGCAGGGAGGTTATGCTGGAACTGTATAAATCATTGGTTAGGTCACAACCTGAGTACTGTGTGCAGTTTTGGTCACCTCATTCACAAAGGATGTAATTTCACGAGAGAGGGTATGGAGGAGATTTATGAGGATGTTGCCCGGACTGGAAAAATGCAGCTATGAATTAAGATTATATAGGCTGGGGTTGTTCTACTTGGAAGAGAGGAGTTGAGGGGAGATCTGATTGAAATGAGCATAATTTTGTGGGGTCTGGATGGAGTGGAGGTGAAGTAGTCTATTCACCTTAGCAGAGAGATCAGTGACTAGGGGGCAGTGACTTAAAGTGCTTGGTAGAAGGATTAGCGGGGAGTTGAGGAAAAACTTGTTCACCCAAAAATACAAAATTGGCTCAGTGGCAGGAAACAAAGGGTAATTGTTATAATAAAAGCAAAATACTGCAGATGCTGGAAATCTGAAGTAAAAACAAGAAATGCTGGAAATACTCAGCAGGTCTGGCAGCATATGTGGAGGGAGAAGCAGAGATGATGTTTCAGGTCAGTGAAGAAGGGTCAGTGACCTGTAACGCTAACTCTGCTTCTCTCTCCACTGATGCTGCCAGACCTGCTGAGTATTTCCAGCATTTCTTATTTTTATGAAAGTGTAATTGTTGACGGGTATTTTACTGACCGGAGGACTGCTTCCATTGGCATTCCACAGGGTTCAGTCCTGGGTCCCCTGTTTTTAGTGAAGTTCTAGAGCTTACTGCCTGTAAGGATAGTTGAGGCAGAATACCTGCACTCATTCAAAAGGAGTCTGGATGTTAAACTCAAGTGCCATAATCTTCAGGGCTATGGATCAAATGCTGGAAGGTGGGATTAGAATAGGTGGATCATGTATCGGCCGGCACAGACACAATGGGCCAAGTGGCCTCTTTCTGTGTCTTAAATTTTTTATGATTATATTACATGAAACACGCTATCCTCAGTAACACTCACAGTTACGTCCTGAACGAACTCGATCAAGATTATCAGAAATGATTTTCCATTAACCTATCCATGCTACTTGTCATTTATTAACCCATGTTTTTACAAGCAAGATATATTTTTGTGCTGGGTTATGACCTCTAGAAATTTCCAACCACCAACGTGAGACTGATAGTTACAGGGTTTATCCAACCTCTACTTTTTTAAACAGTGTAACATTTACCCTGCAGTCCTCTGGCATCAATCCCATATCCAAGGAGGATTGAAAGATTCTGTCCAGTGCCTCTGTTATTTCCACCATTCCTTCCCTCAGTAACTATCATACATCCCATCCAGACTGGATAAATGTTCTACTTTACTGCGATACAAAATGTGTTGGATTGAAATGTGTTAACTGAACCTGTTTGTTCAGTGACTGTAATTAATGTCAGTCTCCATGGACCCTAATGGTGTCACTGGAGGGTTTCCCTCTTCTATTAAGAAGGGACACCTTTCAATGTGTTATCCGTTAGTGTCAGTGGGCGCATCAACCCCGGCACTAACAGAGATCAGCGGCTGCAGAGAGAGGGAGAGGATAGATCAGAATCTGAACAATAGATTGGAATGTTACAACAATGGGTCAGAATCTGAGAACAATAGATTGGAATGTTACAACAATGGACAGGAGTTTATCCAATTGGTTTGACCTGGTTACTGCGGATTATTATTGGATAACATTAGAATGGCGGATCTTTTATGCTCTGAAGACGATTCAATTTATTTACTATCCCATCCTCGCTACTATTGGTGTCCCTGGTAAGTCTCTGTATCCAACTATTGGATTCATAAACCATATTTCACTGATTTAGTGTTCTTGTCATTTAAATCGTGAGAAGACTGAAACCATTATCTTCAGTTTCTGTCACAAACTCCATTCCCTGTCCATGATCTACATCCCCTCGCTGGCCATTGTCTGAGGTGGAACCAGGAAGTTTACAACCTCTGGTATCTATTTAATGCTGAGCTGA